>NC_142112.1:3365000-3665000 GCF_056152115.1 Neolamprologus brichardi
TGACAACATCCAAATTTCCCAATAAGCATACTAAAGGGGAGGTTGGAATTTTACATTTCAGACACTTTGATAAGTCTTCACATATCTCGTGCCAAAACTTTGTAAAGTTCTTTTGATTTGGAAAGAAAAGTAAGCGCAGACAGAGTCCTAGGGAGTGTCCAAAAAGTGATTTATTAAACACACACGTATTACATAGTGTGGGAAGCCGGACTTCCCTTTCTGTTCGCTACAACAAGCTTTATAGCCTTTATGACGTCAGAACAATTCCTGGGAGTCACCTTCTTCAGAACAACAACTCTTTCCCAGACTTAAAACCAGATGTTTCCAATCATCAGTATTTGGGAACATAACAATTGTGTAAGACGAGTGTGCCGTTTGTGTGAGATTGTAGGTCCAGGCCAACGAAAGTTGAGTGTCCTCATCTGACTTACTGTGGACCCACCACTATGCTGGTGCTATGCATGATAAAGCATTGTATCTAGAATGTGTTTATTCTGCTTGCTCTGGCAAATATACTAAATGATAAATGATACATGATAATATTGATGATAACCTGATGATAAGTGATACAAACTAATGAAGTAATGATGAAATAATGACCGTGCATGTGAATAATAACATAGTGACAGTAAAATAACATTCCTTTACGTGACAACTTCTGCACTGGTGGAAAGAGAGCATGGATGTAATTGTCTGGTGTATTGCCTTGACAGTGTGAGCAGTTGTTGGCGGATGTAAAGCCCATCTTGAACATTCGATGACCTGTATAGTGCACTCTATGTAGTATTTTGTATTGTATTAATTGCAGACTGGGATTTTTAATCAATTTAAAGGTTTTTAAGCAAATCTGAGACCAGACGTTTTGGTCTAAGCTGACTGATAAATCTGCTTCCCACTTTGCAATAGGAAGGGATATTGATTCATCTATTTTAGAAAGTGTTCTGTATATTTTAGATAATAATTTGGGGGATTTAAGAGTAAGAAAATGTACCGCACTTGGTGGTGTTTGTAATTCAACTTGACTGAGGTTAAATTTATTTTTTACTATGGATTTAATTTGTTGATATTCTAAAAATCTTTTCTTGTTGATCCCATATTGTGTAACTAGTCTGTCAAATGGAATAAATTCTGTTCCCACTAATATATGTTCTAAGTATTTAATTCCTTTACAACTCCATTCTGGGAAATTAATCATATTATTGTTTTCTAATATGTCAGGGTTATTCCAGATAGGTGTACGTTTGCATGGGATTAATGAAGACGCCGTTATTTTTAGAAACTCCCACCATGCTGTCAGAGAAGAGCTGATGTTGATGCTTTTATAGGATTCATGTCTTTTGATGTTTGAGCTAATAAATGGTAGGTCTGAAATCTCTAGATCATTGCATAGTGCCTGTTCAACATCTAGCCAGGGCTCATCTAAGAGGGTACATTTTAACCATTCTGAGATGAACTGAAGCCTGTTGGCTAAGAAGTATTGGTGAAAATTAGGGAGATCTAATCCTCCTCTATCCTTGGTTCTTTGTAGTGTTTTTAAGCTGATACGCGGGGGTTTATCTTCCCAAAGGAATTTAGAAATATGTGAATCCAGAGATCTGAACCAATCTTGTGATGGTTTGTTAGGGATCATTAAAAATAAGTAATTTATTTTTGGCAAGATCCTCATGTTTATAGTGGCGACCCTTCCCATGAGTGATATGGGTAGGGATTTCCATCTAGTCAGATCGCCTTCTACTTTCTTTAGAAGTGGGATGTGGTTTAATTTAATTAAGTCTGAAAGTTTAGGAGAAACATTAATACCTAAATATTTAATATTTCCAGATTGTAGTGGGGCAGAAGAAGAATTATGGAAGGAGCAGTTAATGGGAAGAACTGTAGATTTTGGCCAGTTAATTGAATAATCTGAAACTCTTGAAAACCAGTTTATTAGAGTAATTACCTCAGAGAGGTTGATTTGTGAGTTTTGCAGAAAAAGCAACACATCATCTGCATAGAGACTGATTTTATGTTCTACGTTCTTACATTTTATGCCCTTAATTGTTGTAGCCTGTCTAAATGCTGCTGCTAGAGGTTTGATAAAAATTGCAAACAGTGAAGGGGAGAGTGGGCATCCCTGTCTGGTGCCCCTCAGGAGACAGAAGCTGGAGGATGTCTGGTCATTTGTTCTGACACAAGCTGTTGGGGAATTATATAATATTCTTATCCAATTTATGAAAGAGTTTCCAAAACCAAATTTGTGTAAAGTTGCAAATAAAAATTTCCAGTTAACTCTGTCAAATGCTTTTTCTGCATCTAGAGATAATATTATGGTTTCAACGTTTTTATTGTATGAGTAGTCTATTAAATTAAGTAATCTACGAGTGTTTGTTGAGGAGTGCCGACCTTTTATGAAACCAGTTTGGTCAGGATGAATTAAGAGGGGGGTTATTTTCTCTAATCTCTTTGAGAGAGCTTTGCAGATTATTTTAAGGTCTACATTTATAAGGGATATTGGACGATAACTTGAGGGAAATAAAGGGTCTTTTCCTGGTTTTAGCAGGAGACTAATGTTGGCAGAATTCATATTTGGTGGTAGTCTGCCATTTTTCTCGATTTCCTGCAACATTCCATGGAATACTGGTGCCAAAATTGTCCAGAATTCTTTGTAGAATTCTGCAGGAAAGCCGCCTGGACCTGGAGCCTTATTATTGGGCATACTTATCAGGGCTTCCTGGAGTTCACCTGGCGTCAGTGGCGAATCCAGTGCCATTGCTTGACTGTCTACTAATTTTGGAAGAGTTACGTTGTCAAGAAACAAATCAATTTCATTTTTAGACGGATTTATTTGTGGTGAATATAAAGTTTCATAGAAATCCCTAAAAATGTTGTTTATTCTTCCAGGGTCATATATTGTGTTCCCCAATAAATCTTTAGTAGCACATATAGTTGTTTTTTCTTTATTTATTTTTAACTGGTTTGCTAGAAATCAACCTGATTTGTTACTGTGTTCAAAATTCTGCAAGCGAAGTCTCTGTACAAGGAATTGTGTTTTTCTATTAATAATTTCATTTAATTCTAGTTTTGTTTTGCATATTTTGTTCATTATTTCTTGATCTTGGTGGAACGCGTAGGCTTCTTCTAAGGATTTGATGGTTTTTTCTAATTCCTGAATATTTTTGTTTTCTTCTTTCTTTTTGTGTGATGAGAAAGAAATTATTTTACCTCTCATCACAGCTTTCCCTGCTTCCCATAGAACAGAAGCAGATGTTCCGGGAGTGTCATTAAAGTCTAAATATGAAATCCATTCCTTTTTAAAATATTTAATTAAGTCTTCATCTTTAAGTAGTGATGTGTTAAATCTCCAGTTTTTACTTGGCGTAGTATTTATTCTTGTGCATTAGTGTTAAAGATACAGGAGCATGATCGCTGACAGCTATAGGGTGAATCTCAGTGTCTGAAATGTCACTCAGCAGTGAGCTGCTGACCAAAAAATAATCCAGACGAGAGTAGGAGTGATGAACATGTGAGAAGAAAGTATATTCCTTACTGTTGGGGTGAAGGGAGCGCCATGCATCGCAAAGGCCATAGTCGCTCATATACTGTTTGATTATATTTGTGGATTGCCAATTGCGCTGAGTTCCTGTTGTGTTGAGCCTATCCATTTCTTCATTTAGTCCAAGGTTGAGGTCGCCCCCAAGAATGAGTGTGCAATCAAGGTGTTCAGAGAGTGCACTAAAAAATCCGTGGAAGAATGAGGGTTCATCAACATTTGGACCATATATACTTACAATACATAGTTTTTTGTTCAATATTGATAGTTTAATAATTAGAAATCTACCCTCTGGATCTATAACTGTATCGAGTACTGTAAAATTAACATTTTTATGTATTAAAATTGCTACTCCTCTTTGTCTAGAATTATAACAAGCTGCAGGATACAGTCAGTTTCTGCAAGTGAAAGACAGTTGCACCTTCTAATCCTTTAATTGTCCCACAAGGGGAAATTTGGTTGTAACAGCAGCCAAAAAGACACATATACAACAAACAGTACACAGGACACAACAGAAAAATACACAATCTTTCTTACATATTTACATTAAGGACAATAGTTACTATATACAGAGTACTGTACAGTTATTAAATAAAATAAAGATAACTACAGATAAGAGGCAAACCAGGTTGTAGTGCGAATCGGTTAATTAACTTATTGCAGTTACAGCGCTGATGTAAACATCTATGTTTCTTGGGAGCAGTTCTGATTGTACAGTCTGACAGCTGCAGGGAGGAAGGACCTGCAGAAACGCTCCTTCATGCATCGAGGATGCAACAGTCTGTCACTGAAGCAGCTCTGCAGTTCAGCAACATTTACATGCATGGGGTGGGAGACTCTGTCCATCAGAGATGTTATTTTGGCCAGAGTCCTTCTGTCTCCCACTGATAGGTTTGTAGCTTGAACCAATTCGCTGGAACGTTGAAGACAATATAATTACACAGCAAAGCAAGACACGAAGTAGACAAAGTTCTTCATGTTTCTCGTGCACGGGAGAGAACCGGACAAATGCCGTTCCGTCGCTTGACCCCAGTCGCTCTCGTCCGCTCCCCCGTGACACTGCTCTTTTATTGAGGTTACATGACTATGCATAGGTTCATTAACATATGACGTCTACATACAAACAAAGAGTACCTTGCCTGTGTCCTCTGGGTTTAACCTCACACGAAAGGGGCGGAGCTGTCGTCATCACAAAGGGGCCTATAACAGATCATGTGACCCTTCTACAGGAAGTGATCCCTGTGAGTGGCGCCCACATCAGAGACGTTCTCAGATGGTGATTCATAAAACCTGAACCAGTAAAATCTGACAGTAGAAGGATGATGAGTGAAACTGGTTAATCTGGTGTTTGTGGCACAGAAGGTTTGACCTCCACTGTGTGACACGTGTACCTGAACAGGTGCGCTGTGTCACACGTGTGGCTCTCGGTCTAGTGTAACTCCCAATTCAATTCAATTCAATTCAATTTTATTTATATAGCGCCAAATCACAACAAAAGTCGCCTCAAGGCGCTTCATAGATACAGAGAAAAACCCAACAATCATATGACCTCCTATGAGCAAGCACTTTGGCGACAGTGGGAAGGAAAAACTCCCTTTTAACAGGAAGAAACCTCCGGCAGAACCAGGCTCAGGGAGGGGCGGCCATCTGCTGCGACCGGTTGGGGTGAGAGAAGGAAGACAGGATAAAAGACATGCTGTGGAAGAGAGACAGAGATTAATAACAGATACGATTCAATACAGAGAGGTCTATTAACACATAGTGAGTGAGAAAGGTGACTGGAAAGGAAAAACTCAATGCATCATGGGAATCCCCCAGCAGCCTACATCTATTGCAGCATAACTAAGGGAGGATTCAGGGTCACCTGGTCCAGCCCTAACTATATGCTTTAGCAAAAAGGAAAGTTTTAAGCCTAATCTTAAAAGTAGAGATAGTGTCTGTCTCCCGAATCCAAACTGGAAGCTGGTTCCACAGAAGAGGGGCCTGAAAACTGAAGGCTCTCCCTCCCATTCTACTTTTAAATACTCTAGGAACAACAAGTAGGCCTGCAGAGCGGGAGCGAAGTGCTCTAATAGGGTGATATGGCACTACAAGGTCATTAAGATAAGATGGGGCCTGATTATTTAAGACCTTGTATGTGAGGAGCAGGATTTTGAATTCAATTCTGGATTTAACAGGAAGCCAATGAAGGGAAGCCAAAACAGGAGAAATATGCTCTCCCACAGCCGGCCTGTAGTTCAGACTCTCTGTGTTTGAGTCAGTGAAGTAAAACTAAACACTGAACGTGTTTCAGTTTGTTTACAGACGTCAGACGGTGAAAGCTTCAGCCTGACGAGGAAAGAATCTGCTTTAAATCACACTTTAAAATTAATTCCTCCTCACCTTCATGTGTTTTGTATTATTTGATCTTATACTGAAAGAGTTGATCCATCGACACATTTTAACCCTGCAACATTTCACCGTGTTAGTTTGTCATAAATTGGACTATTTTAGGATTTCAGTTCATCTTTCCAATAAAGCTGGCAGCTCTGAAACAGCTGTTCTCTCTGAGGGTGTTTTACATGTAAATAAAAGTGAAATAATTAAATGTAAGTTCTGTGAGCAGACCGTCCAGTGGAGCTCCTCAGGGCTCTGTGCTTTCACCACTTTGTTTTCTATGCTAATGAGTGTCAGAGCACGTCAGCATTAGTCCTTCAACATGGTCACAGCCACTGATGAAGGTGTTCAAATGTGGGGTTTTTAATCCAGGTTTACATTACACTTAAACAGTCTCCATGAAACTCTGCCCTCATTCATCCTGGAGATCAGTCGTCTAAACCAACTAACATAAAGAATGTGATGTTTTCAAAGCTAACACGTACAAACTGTTGTTATGGATACGATTAAATTTAGGAGCGATGATTTGTGAAATCCTACATGTGTGTTCTAACATGCTTTAATGATGGTATGAGCTGAAAATAAATAACATAAAGTTAATAGTTTATCTGCAACAAAACATGGTTGTTGTCATGGAAACAGTGTTTAAAGTGAAACAGGAGGAGAACGGAGGGATGAAACTTTGACTTTGTCTTTATCTGTAAGACAATCGGGCCTCTGATGGACGTCGGGAGTTCTTAACAGCAGCTCGTTGTTCGTTCTGATGTTGTTTTAATTATATTTTATATTTAATATCATATATTGGTCTTTTTCAGCTTTATTTGAAGGGCCACGGGTCAGACTCCACCTGGGCTGCCGCTCTCAGCCTCACTCTGAGGAAGCCCACAGTCTGTCACAGTGGAAACTACACCGGGAGACCCGATCCTTGGGGTGGGCCAATTTTTGTTATAGCGTGTTTTGGGGTTTAAAAGCCACAGAGACGCAGTGCTTAGAAAAAATGCATTTCAGCTGTGCTGATGCTCCTGACACGTATAAGACTGGGGAAACCTGCATTCAGCTGAAACTGAAGAACACTATGTCCAGATAAACAGAATCAACTTTTGGAGAAAAATAAAAGATTCTTCATCAGACTCTAACAACTAAAAACATGACACTTACCTTAATTGTATGGGCTACATCAAATATATTCAAGACCGACAGTAACACTTCTCACTGCTGCTAATTTTAACAAAACTAAACAAAAAGGAGGCCAAGTTATAAAGAAAAAGGCAATTCACCAAGTCTTGAAAAGTAAAATTGAAAAATAGAAATACAGAATAAAATATCCATCCAGACCTTTACAACCAACAACATAAAATCTATCTTGATTAAATGGCCTAATTTTCCAATAAATTAGCAATAAAGTTAAAAAAAAAAAGATATTCAATTTATGGACGCTCAAATTAACAGAGTGACATTAAACGCACCTCATTGCCTGCCATAGCGTTCTTTGCAGCTGCACTTCACCTCAAAGGTCGGTTAATACATCGGATTTAACTTAACCAAAGTCCCGCAATTAAAGGAAAATAAAATGTTTCTAACAAATACAATGAAGAACATTAAAATAATTCACTGTCAGTTACTGTCGCTATGAGTTTGACGAGATTAGCTGCTTCATTTGGTTCTGCCTAAAGTTAAAGTTCTCTCAGTGATCGAGTGTTTATATGATAAGATACATGTTTAATGCAGAAAGTTGGAATTACAAGTTGGTAAGAAGGTTTTTAACAAAGGTTTAATTTAAGCTTTAAGTTCAAAGGTGAAAGAAATTTCACGTTTGATGAAGGAAGATCAAGGTTTATCAAGGCTAACAAGGACATAGGTCAAAGGTCAAAATAAGGTAAGGTGATAAAATATAATAGATATATATATAATCAATAAATAAGGTGAAAATATCAGATAAAAGGGGTTTTTGGTTATAAGGAATGAATAGGTCAACACAAGAGTACTGTTAAGTTAAAATTAATAGGTCAAAGGTCAGATTAAACCGGTTGAACAGAAAGGATCAGCAAAAATTAAACAAGGATGAAGGATGAGCCATGGCAGACATGCTTCCACGTCTCAGGAGGAGGGGGGCTGAGGTATGTTTACAGGGTCACAGAGGTGTCTGTGTTTACATGTCCTCGCTGAGAACATGTTTCTTTCTTTCCTGATCTTTTCCTGTCTTCTCTTAGTAGACCTGAGATGTGACTGCTCTGTGCTGTTGTTGTTGACTCCAGTTAATCCTACAAGACATGCTGTGTAAGTAAACAAACAACAACAGTTTGGTCTGCATTTATTCAAAGATCACATCCCCCAGACTTAGTTTAGAGGGTCCACACTGTCTACACTGTATATAGTGAAGTCTGCAAGTTTTTGAACAGTGAAATTAGTTTTGTGGCCAAATTATTCTGCAGATCATCAGAATGAAAGTTATTGGCCATGTTTTCAGAGCCCTTTTTAAAACGATGCTTTCGTGACATTGTGTGTGTGTGTGTGGGGGGGGGGGGGGGGGGTGGTCAGGGCTATCCAGACTGACAGTGGGACATTGAATGTCACCTCTCCAGTGGGGAGGGAGCCTGAGATCGTCTAAATTGAAGTCTGATCAATAGCAAATTAAAAAAAAAATGTTTTAAGTAAGCAAATAAGTTGGTGTTCAAAAAATCTGATTGTTTGCTTGCAGGACACCCGGAGAGATGAGTCCTTCATCACAGCTGGTCAGTGAAGATGGTCTGAAGGAAATCTTTTTAAATCTTTTTCTCCTGAATTCCTTCTGAAAACATTTGAACACAACAAATTGGTGACCCGACGTGATTTTTGGGTTGGAAAGGAGAAAAGGAGGATTGGAGAGGCTCCTGACGGAGCTGCTGTCAGACGCCAGAACTGGAGGAAACCAATTCACCCTCATAGAAGGCCTTCAAAATAAAGGTAAGCAGAGCCTGTTATATCAAAAGCTGCAAAATTGGCCATAAACCAGATTAAAATGTGAGCGGTGATGGTTACAGTTCTCTCTGTCACACTGATCGAGTGTTTATATGATAAGATACATGTTTAATGCATAAAGTTGGAATTACAAGTTGGTAAGAAGGTTTTTAACAAAGGTTGAATTTAAGCCTGAAGTTTAAAGGTGAAAGAAATTTCAAGGTTTATCAAGGCTAAGGAAATAGGTCAAAGGTTAAGATTAAGGATTAAGATGAATCAGAAAATTATGTAATGAAATGAAAATATGAGATAAAGGAATAAATAGGTCAAAGGTCAGATTAAACCGGTTGAACAGAAAGGATCGGCAAAAATTAAACAAGGATAAAGAAATAATACATTAAACAAGGAAATAAATTAAAAGTCTGAGTTAATGAGAAATTAAACAAGTTTAAATTAGGTTAAGAGTTAAATTTTAACGGAATCGGAATAACCAATTGGGGGAAAAAATGTTGCAAATCATGTTGTGATCAAAGCTCTTTTAAAATAGTTTGTACGGCATAAAGAAAATCACATGTTTCAGTAGATTGTATGTTGAAAACCACTGTAGACACTGGTAGAGACCTCAAATCATTGTTACTGAGGAATTCCACCTTAAACAGTAAAGTGTTCTTTAACAGTACGACATTGATAGAGTTTGTTTGTTTGTGTGTTTGAGAGTTCAGACTGAAAGGGAGCGCACAATCGTGTGTGTGTGTGTGTGTCTGCAGCTGTTCTTTGTGTTGTTGCTGGATCGTTGCCTCAGGGGGAAAGTTGTGTGTGTGTTATGCAGACTAACAGAGACTGCAGCTGTCAGCAGCCACACACACTTTCTATTCTTCAAATCAAATCACAGTGAAACATCTTCACTGACAGCTCAGCTTCAGCATCGTCTTCATGCTGTGACTGCAGCCGTTCAACTCTGTTGATCTTTAACCCAAATCATCACAACATGCAAATATAATCATCAAAATGATGTGACTGGAAGGATGCAGCAGTCTGTGCTCCACCTTTCTCCTCCACACCTGCAGGTGGAGGAGAAAGGTGGAGAACATGGATGCATGAATCTCTACAGAGTTCTTTGAATATTATCCGTCTCATCAGTTTTCAGTGAACAAAACTCCTCACAGAGCCAAAATAAGCAGTTTGTATCCAACATAACTCAGCTGGACTCTGATGCTCCGTATAACAGCCACACATGAGTCTGGATTCACTCAAAGCATTGAACAAACTTTATTGTAAATGAAGCTTTTGGACATTTATTCTCTGATATTTGCTCTTCAGCTCGAGTCTCCATCAGTGGGAACATTTCCTGATTCAACTTTTCTTCTGTTCAAATCAAACTCCATGAGAATCAAAGTGTGAATCAGAGTCCTGATGATCAGATTCTATAGAAACATGGAGACTGTAGAGGATTTACACTCAATATGTTCATTTGTTCCCTTCAAGAAAAATCAATCATTCATCAAATTAAATCAGTCGTTGATCAGTTTGATTGACAGGACAGATGATCAGAGGTGCAGAGTTTTTACCTCCATCATTCAGACAGGGACTGAAGTATGGGTGGAGTTTGTGAGTGAAGGAGCAGCCAGTAAAGGAGTAGATCAGAGCTGCAGCACCTACATCATAAAAGGAGACCAGACCCTCCTCATAATCCACAAACACCCCCACCTTCTCAGGACCAGGATGAAGACAGAGATCAACTGGAGGGGAAGCACGAGCACTGTACTTATTTCCATTTCTCAGCACTACAGTCCAGAGACCATCCTGAGGTCTCGCTGTGATTTTTCCCTTCCTGTTGATCGACTCTTTGACCACTCCTAAATACCAGGCAGTCTTTCCTTTAACCTGAACCTCAAAGTAAAATCTGCCTGAAGAGAAACTCTGCTCTCCTAAAACCATAACACACTGAGAAAATCTCTCTGGGTTGTCTGGAAGTTTCTTCCACACATCACTATGATAAACTTCTTTTCCATCATCAGACAGGATGAGTTTGGGATGAGCTGTATCAGGATCCAGAGTCACGTCCACCTCATGCTGCTGGACCCTCTGCAGCTCAGCCTCAAACAGCTTCTTCTTCATGGGTTTCCAGACTGTCTCCTCCAGCTGAGCCACAGCTCTCCCCACAGTCCCCTCATATGATGGTGGATGAACTCTGACCTCTGTCCAGTCCTTGGTGGGTGGAGCAGCTTTCAGGGAGGAGAAGCTTTGGAGGAGGTGGAGGTGGTCTTCAGAGCGTGAGAGCCGCTCCACCTCAGAGCTTCTCTCCATCAGCTCAGAGATTTCCTGTTCCAGATCTTTGATGAGACCTTCAGCCTGTTTCACTGTAGCTTCCTGTTTGTCTTCGATCTCCTTCATGAGCTCCTTCAGGCGTCTCTCAACAGACTCTATCAGAGCCGTGAGGACCTGAACACCTTCTGCTTTCTGTCTGTCTGCAGCATCTTTACTCATCTTCACCGACTCTGTGATCTCCTGAATCTTCAGTCGTCTCTTCTGGATCATCTGCTGAATCTCAGCCTCTGTCTTCTCCAGCTCTGCCTTCTTTCCTTCATATTCTTCTCTCAGAGGAACAAACTCGTGGTTCTTGTGATCTAAAACAGGGCAGAGCATGCAGACACATGTCTGGTCGGTCTTACAGAACAGCTCCAGAAGTTTATCGTGCTTCGTGCACATCCTGCCTTCCAGGTTCTCCACAGCATCAATCAGCTGATGTCTTTTCAGACGTTTCAGTGTCAGATGAGGCTCCAGGTGAGTCTGACAGTAGGAGGTCTGACACACCAGGCAGGACTTCAGGGCCTTCAGTCTGGTTCCAGTGCAGACGTCACAGGGAACTTCTCCTGGTTTGGCAGCTTGTTGCTCTGAGCTGCTGCTGCTGGCTTTCTGCTGAGCTTCACGTCTGAACTGAGCAACCATCTCAGAGATGAAGGTGTTGACCCTCAGCTGAGGTCGAGTGTAGAAAGTCTCTTTACACATGGGACACTGACAGCTCACATTCATGTCCCAGTGCTGACTGATGCAGGTTTTGCAGAAGTTGTGTCCACATGATGTAGTGACTGGATCAGTGAACACATCCAGACAGATGGAGCACAGAAACTGATCTTCAGATTGCAGATTGCTGGCAGCAGACATGTCTGCACTCTGAGGGAGAAAGAAAAGAAACATTTGATTCAAAATTCACTTTAAATTTCATTTTTAAAAAGAGAGAAACAAGCGTCAGTAGTCTGAGCAGCTTGGAGAGAAAAGCGTCTGGACTTCTTTGAGTTTCTTGAAGACGTTTCATCAGAGAAGCTTCTTCAGTTCTCAGAGTAACTGGTGGAGACCCAGCAACACACTCAGACACAAACTGGTTCAACCAAACACAAACCTAACATCGTAGTGTCTGCTGCGTCCAGATGAACTGGATCAACGTTTGGGGATGAACATAAATACAGTCGTTAAAAAGATGTGAAATTCTGACTGTTTTACAGAAGGTCCAAGATTCATCCAGATCATTTGTATACTTGAATAAATCAGTTTGTTGGATATATTCCATCATATTCCATCCGTAAACTTCGACCTTGTTGGTGACTAAATACTTCTTATTGTCCAGATCAACGAGCCATTAATAATAAACAGTGACTGTTCCAGTAGAACTGACAGTGAGGAGGACGATGAATCATAAACCTCAGAAATGTGTTATTAACTGTTGATCCAGTATTTTAATGGCATTTATGAGAACATCTTTATTCAGAGGTGTCTGTATATTTGGTCCATTTGTGCGTCATTAAAAACTGTCCTGTTTTCTCTCACAGATACTGGAACATCACAGCTCCTCACAAACTCAGGATATGGAAGATGAACTTTTCCAGTCACTCGCTGGGATACATCATTCATGTTATTCTGGATCCTCAGAAAACATTGATTTATTTTTGTGTTTCATATATTTGTTTGTCCAAATCAAAGATTGATGTTAGTAGAGAAGAAGCCACCATGATAAAGCCTGTGTGTGAAAATGAGATCAGTGGATTTGATCAAAATCACGTTTAAGGAGGAATTCTGTCCTCCAGTTTGTTTAAATAAGCTTTGGGATTAAACACCATCATCTATGTTTGTGTCTGATGTTTGATCCAGTTCAGCTTGAATATCACAGCTGATGTGTGGACATATTCAAAGCCTGATTATCAGGATGATTTAAACACATCTGTTTAAATAATGAGAGTCATGTTTCCACACAAAGTTATAAAGTGCAGCATCGACTGTTTTCTGAATGATTTAGGAACATCTGTGACTCTTACAGGATACACTAAGTCAGATAATCTTTGTAAAATGTGTGAATGACTTTTTGAAGTCTACTGGTTTACAGTATCAAAGGCTTTATATCAATAAAGAATAAATAGGTGTTTTCACGTCTGTAATCCTTATGATCAATCAGATCCAGAATCAATCTAATAGGAACAGGAAGTGATGAATAACCAGGAAGTGTGGAGTCAGTCTGAAGTCCAGAGCACAGACTGAGTCCACAGTCCTGAGCAGAGCCACAGTGAGACTGAAGCAGCAGCTCGATGTTCCTACAGTGGATCTGTGGTTACATGAGCAGATTTCTATGGATCCAGTGTGACTGTGATGAGTCCTGATGAAGTGAACAGAGTGAAGATTTGTGTAGAAACAGGAAGTGTGATCAGCTGCACTCACCACTGTTGCTGAGAGAAACCTGATGGACTCCAGTGAATCTTCCTTTAGAGACAAACAGGACTCGACTGCAGCTCTGCTGCTGCTCTCTCACACTTTCACTTCAGCAAAATGACGTTGAGCTTCTTGTTTTTCAGCTGTTGCTCCGCCTCTTCCTGCAGCTGTTTGTCTGGTTTTGCTGCCTCTCCCTTTACAGGAATCAGCCTGTACTCAGTGACTGTGTGCAGCGGGTGGGAGGAGTGAGGAGTGGTGTGTGGGTTCACACAGTTACGACGGCCTCAGGTGATCAGGAGAAACTCACCTGGATTTCCTTTTTCCACAGTAGACTGAGAGCTTCAGGTGGACCCTGAAGGAGGTCTCAGACACAGGTGGTAAAAGTACACACAGTCTGTACTGAAGTAGAAGTACTACTGTTAAAAATACTCCAAGTACTAATTCAACTTCTTTACTGAAGTAAAAGTAAAAAAGTACTATCTGAGAAATGTAAGAGAGTAAAAAGAGTTGATTGAAGAACATTTCTAACACGTGTTTATACAAAGCTAACTGAACCATGTGCTGCATCAACGTGATAATAAAATATTATTCACTTTATTTCTAATAAATATTCCCAGCTTGAATCAGACAAGTTGAACATGAGCAGAGAAAAAGAAGGAAAATCCAAATATTCCTGTGTTCAGTTTTCTCCATTTTCAGGCCGACTGTGCCTCTAAACAGGAACATGAGCAGGAAGAGGCTGACGTGGATTCAGCAGGTGGAGGATGCCTAACATCAGCTGGAAAGATTTACTGTGACGTTTGTTTGCTGTTTTCGCCTCGTGCACGAGAACATCACCAAATAAACTCGAGACAGTTTTTAATATTTTATTGTTCAAGAGCAAAAAGACTGACGGACTGTGTTTAAGGTAACCTCACAAATGTCACACATGAAATATTCAGTGTTTATTTGCTGGTGTTGTGGAAGTTTTCCACTTAAATAAAGCCTGCAGACGAGCGGTAGCTAACATTCTTTAATCCAAACACACAAAGAACAGAAAAAAAACAGCTTGATGGAGAGCCTACATGACCGCGGGGCAGACGGTCAGCAGAGTCTCACTGAGCCTAGCATGGCTCTCAGTTAAATACCTTCTCCAGGAACTAAAGGCAGTACACAGCTGTTTCACACCTTAAGTTCTTGCTACTTCCCAGAGTCCTCAAAGAGACAAAAGACTCTTCCTGTGGAGCTGTCTGCTTCCCCCAACATCCTTACTACACCCCCCACCATTTGTCTTAACGTATGAGTGTCAGACATGTTAAAATCCAGTGGCATTTTAAAATCTAGTGGTACATTTTGATGCTAATGTGTACTAATTTGGGGTAGATGACAAAAACTAAAACGGCCATGCGTTTTTTATTTTTTCAGAAAACCCGTGGCAGCGGCTCGATGAAGAAGTTGGCAGACAAACCAACAATGCAACAGCGGACTCCATCATTGAGGTCCAGCGCTACTTAGTGGAGAGAAACATTCCAAGATCAGAGGATCCTTTAACGTACTGAGGGAATAGGAAGACATCTTATCCGAACCTTTCCCACCTGGCTTTACAGTTTTTGTGTACCCCAGCTTCATCTGTGCCCTGTGAGCGTGTTTTCCAAAGCTGGGGAAATGGTGTCAAAAAATGCAATAGACTGAATGTAAAAACATTGGATAAACTTATTTTTCTAAATAGAAATTTATAATAAACTCTGAGTCAATTACATTTAAATGGGTAATATTACATTCACAATACTTTCATTTTAATTTTCACTTAATGACATTCACAATATATTTTAAAGATGCCTACAATATTTGCAATGTAAAAGATATAAAATGATTCCATGGAAAGTACCTTACAGTGTATACACGTATGACTAGGTCATTCAATCAGTGTCTGTTGTGAGTCTCAAGTAAGTTGCCTGCAATGATATTTCAGGTCCAGCAGGTGTCAGTATGGAGCAAAACAGCAACACTGTGTCGACACAACATGGATACAGTTTGGGGAATGTGCTGAAACGCTTCACGAGGCCTCATCTACACATCACTAATATTTACTAATGAAATCTATAAGTGGTCTCCTAATTAATGACATTAGTGATCATCCACCTGTTTTTGCAGTGTATGACAGCAATTACAGGAAGCTCAAACAGTAAAATGCAATAAAATACAAACAGGTGAGTCCATAAATGCATTTAGAAGTTATTTACTTAAGCAAGCATGGGAGATGTTGCATACGGCTGATCTTAACATTTGCTAATGTTAGCCTCTGATTTGAGCTGCTAACGTAAAGACTTTTAGCTAGCTGACCAGCAGAGACTAGTTTGCTGTTTAACAGACTACAGTCGTAATTTTATTTAAAGCTGAGCATATTTATCATTATGTCTATTTTGTAGTACATGTAAATGTAAAAAATGTAATTTATGAAATGGTGAGCATCTCATTTCTAGTAAGTGTGATGTTTTGTGACCCCATTGAGCTAATATGATTAAATGACAACTACATCTTGATTAAAGTATAATATAAGTGCAGTGCTGGTGTGCAGGGGTGTTATGCTGCTGACACATTATGAACTGTTATGTCTATATCAAGCTTTTAGTCTAATAATAAGAGATATTTGTGTCTTTCTTAAAAAATCAGATCCACAGTTGTCTGTCATGGTCCTGGATCTTTGACCCAGTGTTTTGGGTTCTGAATTATTAATAGTCTTTGATTTCATTATTATTTATCCTTTCTGGCCTCTTGGTTTCTGTCTCTGTGCTCCTCCTGTGTTCCATGTTTAAAGCCCTTTGTCTTCCTCTGTTTGTTGCTGGGTCATCTGTGTTTCACTGACTGCATTTTCCTTGTATGTGCAGAACTTTGTGCCATCAGAAACTGAATTTGAATAAGTTAAATTCAAATTTGAATTGCTCAACTTGAATAAAAGCTTCTAAAGCTGAATTTGTATTGGCCTAATTTGAAATCCAATGTATTGGTTTGAAAAGAGCTACGTTGTACCTGCTGAGTGTTACTGAGCAGACCTACAGCATCTAGAGCTGGAGCAGGGCACAGATTAAGTATTCAGAAGTCATTCGTCATTTCAAATGACCAGCAGATAAACTCTCAGGTTGATAATAAATGTATTATCTGTATAAGAAAAAGCATCATGTAAACAAATGATAGCCTAACAGTAACCGTTAAGCTTATTGTAGCTGTTAGCTAAAAAACACTAATTTAGCATAGTTAGCCCTGGGTTCAGCTTTGCAAACATGATCGACTGTTTCCAAAGTCGCGTCTTGTACACTCTCAGAGCCCTGTATGCTTGCAGAGACCACTACAGTAGGGAGACATGCAAATGAATATCCAAACCATTGTAATTTAGGTTTATTTATGTCTTACAGCATCCCAACTCTGTAGCTAACTTAATAACTTTAGCTAAAGTGACTAGTTAGTCTAATTCATTAGTGCAGCATTACTGGATCACCCCTGTTTGAAATGATATGATATACGACTGTCAGTGAAGCAGCAAACTTTGAGAAAAAACCCAACACTTCACATTCTCTAAACCAGGGGTCTCGAACTCCAGTCCTCGAGGGCCGCTGTCCTGAAGCTTTTCCATGTGTCTCTGTTGCAACACGCCTGAATACAATTAGTAGGTCATTAGCAAGACTCTATAGAACGTGACTGCATGCTGAGGTGGTGATTCAGCCATTGGATTCATGTTACAGCAGCTCATGAGTGAATGAACATGGTGCAATAAAAGTACTATTAGAAGTATATTTTTCCAAACACTTACATTAACTTAAATTTACTTGAGTAGGGTTAGGGGTTGCCACTTCAGCATGCAGTCAAGTTCTATACTCTTGCTAATTTTACTCATTTTACTCAGGCGTGTTGCAACAGGGACACATGGAAAAGCTTCAGGACAGAGGCCCTCGAGGACTGGAGTTCGAGACCCTCTAAACGTTTGGCCACAGCTGTAGATGACACTATCAGTGCTCGTTCACTCTTGTCAATAATTACATTTCTGGGGAGGATCCAAGATGGCAGAGTGACTAGCAACCTTACTGCAGGGGTCCGAACGTTTTTGGTTTTCTTTTGTCCTGAAACTGAAATTATAAAAAGCAATAACCGTTTTTTGTGCACGTCAACCAACTACGGAAGAACTAACAGGACACCAACTCTACCGTAATTATTCCATCTTTTTTTTTTATAACTGTCCTGTGAGTACGTGCATCCGCTTCAAGGAAGGCTTCTCTGAAAAGATCTCCAAGGAAACCCATTTGGCGGAGGCAGACTCAAAGTTGTGTAAAACACAGTGGGGTGAATCTGTTTTCTTTAGTAATGGTACGTCTCAGCTGGAGTGAGGATTTTATTTAATAGGTTTCTGGGAAATGTCATAGACTGTGAAAGTGATTCTGATGGTCACTGGCTGATGGTAGTGTCAGAGATTAATGGTTCTTACTACATTTTGTTGTGCGTGTATGGTTATACTAATAGAGCTCAGAACAAGAAACTTTTAACCTTCCTCTGTGAAAACGGGAGCAATGGAAGATAAGCTAATTTTGTTGACAAGGTTATTGTGGGAGGAGACTGTAGCTCCCGATCCCGCTTTAGACCGTTTTCTGTCTTGGACTTCATGTCTCAGTTTTGATGAAAGTATTCTTAATTTGGTCAACACAGTCAGTCTGTGTGACTATTGGAGGCTGAATAATCCTTCTGTGTCTCTGTATACTTGGTTTCATTCATCTAACAATGGTTGCAGAATTGATTACTGGTTAATCTCTGACAGTTTGATCAATGACATTTCCTAGTGGGAAATCTCAGCTTCCCCTCTAACTGATCACTGTTTGATTTCCTTGTCCATCTCATTAACCAAGGTGAAACATCCTTATTTGGAAATTTAACAACAGCCTTCTTCATAATGACAACTTCTGCCTTGAAGTGAGAAATCTAATGGCCCAAATCGACAAATTAGATGTCACATGTGAGCAAATGGGAATGGTTTAAATTCCAAGTTAAACAGATGGCAATTCAAATGAGCAAATCCACTGCTAAAGAGAAAAGACAGGAGCAACAAACCATTATTGAGAGAATTAACAGGTTATGCTGCAAACAGGATTTATCACTGGACAAACAAATACATCTAAACAAGTTTCAAACTCAAGTGGGAAAACTGTTCTTAGAGAAAGCTAACGGCGCCTATGTTCGTTCAAGAGCCTGATGGGTGGAAGAGGGTGAGAAAAACTCTTCCTGCTTCTTTAATTTAGAAACACAGACAAGCAAAAATGAAGATTCAATCACTGAATATCAAGGGGGTCTGACTGAGGACCAAGACAAAGTAAATGAGGAAATAGTTCAATTTTACAGTAACATTTACAAGTCAAACTATTCAGCAGAGAATGTGTTTCTGGAAAGTCTTAGAGCCGGGGTGTTGAATTCAAGGCCTCAAGGGCCGGTGTCCTGCAGGTTTTAGATCTCACTTTAGGTCAACACACTGAATCACATGATTAGTTCATTACCAGGCCTCTGGAGAACTTCAAGAGATGTTGAGGAGGTCATTTAGCCATTTAAATCAGCTGTGTTGGATCAAGGACACATCTAAAACCTGCAGGACCCCGGCCCTCGAGGCCTGGAGTTTGACACCTGTGTCTTAGAGGCTTTATTGGAACATTGGACAAAGGTATGAAGGATCATATGGAGGGTAAACTTGTAACTGAAGAGCTGGACAAGGCAATCGAACAAATGCCCAGGGGTAAATCACCAGGAATTGATGGGCTAACGGTGTATTTACTATTTACATACTTAGAATGTATCTCATCAGTGAAACAAGGTCTCATCACTTTAATCCCAAAACCCAACAAAGACAAACTTCTTTTGGATATTTGGAGACCCATAACCCTTCTGTGCAATGATTATAAATTATTGGCTCACGTTTATGCGAACCGTTTCAACGAATGTTTAACACACTTAGATGACCAGTGTCAGTCGGCTTTTATAAAAAGAAGAGACACACACAGTGACATTAGATTGATTCTTGATTGATGCTTGATTTTCGTCAGCTAATAAAGACACAAAGCTTAGTGTTGTTTTTGAACTTTTATAAGGCTTTTGACACGGTTGAAGATCCTTTTTTGCTTAAAGCCTTCATCACCTGGGTTTTGGGATAAACTTTTGTAATGTGATCAAAATGTTTTACAGTAACATCTACAGCTCTGTTTCGCTAACCCTGGAATGACGCCTAGGTTTGAAGTGCAGCGAGGTATCCATCAGGGATGCCCTATTTCCCTCAAATTTTTCATACTCAGTTGCTGGCACTCATCACCCAAAATGACCCCGATCTACATGGCATAAACATTTTTGATAAGGAATTCAAAATAAGCCAGTTTGCAGACGATACTGCCCTGTTTTTAAGAGATAAGTCCATGGTAGCGCTTCACACTATCTCATTATTCTCTCAGGCTTCAGGACTGTGTCTGAATATTAACAAATGTGAATTATGTGTTCTGATTCTAGTATAGCTTCTATAAGAGTAGAATTGGAAGTGATTTCTAAAAATATGACCAGAAGAGAAGACACCAACATCTGCAGTCGTATCGTTGACATGAAGAGATCCCTTAGTCGTTGATTGACCAGGGAGATCACTATATTTGGTAGAGTGGTCTTTTCCAAAGCTGAAGGTCTTTCAAAATTAATTTACTAACGTCATTCTCTGTATATTTCTCCCCAAAATATTAGGAAAGCCAACTCAGTTATTTTTCAACTCCTGTGGAAAAACCTAACACAACCCCCTCTGAATTTCTAAAGAGGAGGTTTAAGTTTGAGGTTAACCTGTTCTTCCTGTGAATCGTTACACCTTCTGAGTTTTTCATGTCCTGCATCAGATGCTTTTTGGTTAGAACTACACAGCTGGTAATCACTCAAGCTCAACGATATCCTGCAGTTTAACATTTCTGGTATTATTTTCTATATGGCTGATTTACATCCATCTGTTTCTACTGTGATTAACATCATCCTGTTAGGTAAACACCATATACATCGTTGTAAATGGAGGAATCATCCTTTACATGGTTCATCAATGACTTTAAACATTACTTCACGTCACTTAAGAAACTCAAGTCCAGCAGATTTGTTAAAATCTCTGATGACATCTGCTACTGTTTTCATTATTACCTCCATTGTGTGTCAACCTGTGCTCTTCTTTCTTACTCTCTTCCTTTAATACCGTGAATTTTTATCTAGCCCCCCCCTACTACTCTAAGTGCATCCTTACGATGGCTCACAGGACAAGGCCACACTCCTGTCCTGCCAGAAGAGAAACTTCAGTCTTCATGCAGTTCAACCACACCTGTCATATTGCGTTCATGCAGTCCGGAGTAAACAAAGAACTAAAGCAGACACGTGTTACTTCATCTTTTATCTTTATTATTCTTATTTTACACGTTTCATTGTTAGGCATTAGGTTTATTTGTAGTAGTCCTTCCCAACTTCTCTCCCTCCTCCATGTTACTGTGTCAGCATCTATTTAGGACTGGGAGTGCAACAGAAAGTAAGGAAATCCAAAGTACCATTAAAACCAAGAGAGGATCTTATATTTCAGAAGAAGGGATTATTAAAAAGAATTCAAAAGAAATGACCTCGATGCTATACATGATTTAGGAACCCTAGAGAGCACTTTGCAAAATAACACATTTTGCACACTTAATTTCACCCTCTGATGGGCCAAGCTACGACTGTCAGGGATGGTGATGTAGGCACAGAGCATGTGAGAGTGTGGTCAAATAAATGTCTCCAAAACTAGATGAAGACACAAGGAGAGATTCAGCAGCTTCAGTCTTCAGTGGACATTTCATTTCTGGCACAAATATACCTGTAAAAGTTTTTAGATTTAGGAGGTTTTTGGTGACAAAACAAAGATATACAATTTCAATTTGATAATATTTAAAATATGATGAAATAAAACAAGCTACAATCGTGGCAATATGCTTGTTTGTTGTGCAGCAGTGTCCAGTATGGATTTTAACTCCATTACAGGAAGTGATGTTAATTCTTTTTGAATCATACTTAATGTTTATATTAAGTGTTGTACGAGAAATATAAGAAACATAATGTGATTGAGTTTCATTTATTTTTTTTAAATTTAGTAGCACCTGATGTTTAGCAGGTAAACAGTTAGTATTGTGCACTAAGAAAAATCTGCCCCTCTCTTCTTTTGAATATACACTGCTCCCAGAATGGAGTTGTAAAGGAATTAAATACTTAGAACATATATTAGAGGGAACAGAATTTATTCCATTTGACAGACTAGTTACACAATATGGGATCAACAAGAAAAGATTTTTAGAATATCAACAAATTAAATCCATAGTAAAAAAGAAATTTAACCTCAGTCAAGTTGAATTACAAACACCACCAAGTGCGGTACATTTTCTTACTCTTAAATCCCCCAAATTATTATCTAAAATATACAGAACACTTTCTAAAATAGATGAATCAATATCCCTTCCTATTGCAAAGTGGGAAGCAGATTTATCAGTCAGCTTAGACCCAAACCTTTGGTCTCAGATTTGCTTAAAAACCTTTAAATTGATTAAAAATCCCAGTCTGCAATTAATACAATACAAAATACTACATAGAGTGCACTATACAGGTCATCGAATGTTCAAGATGGGCTTTACATCCGCCAACAACTGCTCACACTGTCAAGGCAATACACCAGACAATTACATCCACGCTCTTTGGTTCTGTCCACCAGTGCAGAAGTTTTGGCGCGAGATATGTGAAGACTTATCAAAGTGTCTGAAATGTAAAATTCCAACCTCCCCTTTAGTATGCTTGTTGGGAAATTTGGATGATGTCACTACAGAAACTAATACAGTCCACATGGTTTTTACTGCCATATGCATCGCCAAGAAAACGGTCCTCATGAACTGGAAAAATAAAAATAATCTTAATTCTAGCCAATATAGAAACTATCTAATAGATCACATTAGTCTCGAGACAGCCTCTGCCACCACATTAGATCAATCCCTCTGGGCTCCTGTAATCGGCTCCATCACCTAGCGGGGGTAGGGGGTCGTGGTTTGGTCCCGCCTTGGCTATTGTGGTTGATGTGGAGGTTGGGACGGGCTTAGGGCACCTGGAGGACCCCTAAAGATGTTATCCCTGGAGGGCTTAACCCGGGGGTTGTGTGCATAACCTGGTTAGTGGCTCTGGTCGCTCTTAGAGGTTGTTCTCCTCGTGGCTGCGTGCAGCGGGGCTGGAGGATGGTCTGTGCTGGCGGACGTAGGTTACTGGCCTGGTGGCCTGGCTGCCCCTGAGTGGGTCCGGGGCGGGCGTGGGGGTTTGGGGTTCGGGGGTGCTTCGCCTCTGTGCTGGGGCTCTGGCTGGGCCTTGGGGGCTTCGGTCCTCGTCTGTGTGTCGCTGAGGTTGTGGGCGGGTGGGTGCACGGGGGCTCAGCCCTGGCGCAGGGGGCCTCTTGTGCATCGGCCTAACCGGGGGGCTCTTCAACTGGCAGGGAGGTTGTTCCATCCTTGCAGGAGTCCACTCTGCAGGAGAGGGAGAGACATAGGAGAGGTGGAGAATAAACTTAACCTGGGTGTCTGTTGTCTTGTGTAGTCTGGGAGATGATTGAATGTTGGGGTGGGTACAGTTTCCTCTTCGGTGGGGTAGGGTGGGCTGCCCCGGGTCCTGTGGGGCTTGGCGGTGCTGCTGCCGTAGGCCCCGGTCTGGATGGGCCTGGGCTCCCTTGCCCTGGTGGATACCAGAGGACAGGGGTGCCTACTGGGGTCAGCGGGGGAGCTGGCCCTAGGGAGGGGCATCCTCCCCTCCCTTCTTTTCCTCCCCATCCCCAGCTACCTCCCTCTTCCCGCTCCACCACACCTACCCACACAGATAGGGCCTTGGGGTGCGGGTGTGTCACCAGGGTGCAGGGGAGACATTCCCCCCCCTCCCGTCCTCTTCTGGCCACCTGTGCCTCAATTTTATCTCACAACTTAGACATCCACATTACTTACACTCTCATAACACACACATATATATATATATAGGGCCTTGAAGGTGGGCACGTTAACGGCGTCCAGTAGACGGTCTGTGTATTCAAACCTACCTCTGGCACCGGTGCCCACCTCTCAATTTTAAATCCATGTAGACATTGAGGGTTCTCGGGAGGGGCCGTGCTAACACCTGCTGCTCTCTGGCAGCAGCACCATGCTCTCCCTTGTTTTAAATGCACTTTAGAGCAACACGCAGCAACACTACACTTGAGCGGGAGGAGTGAGGTATGGGGTCTTAACACACCCCCATTCTCTGCTAGCCATCGGGGTGGGGGGGCTGGGAAGAGATGCTGGCTGTCCGATTGGCCTCCCTGCTGCTGCGGAGCCTGGGGCGGTCTGCTTGCCTCCACCCCGGAGGGAAGGGTAACATCTCTTGGGTCTGGGTGCCGTTTCCCCCTCTGGGGACGAGGATACCTGGACCCGGGGTATAGAGTATGTTTGGGGAGTGTGATTGTGTGTACATGTCCATTTACGTTTATTCCTACGTTGGGTGAGTGCTGAGTGTTTGTATATGTGTGCATGAGGGTGGGAATGCATGTCTGTGTCTGTGTCTATATGTCAGGTCGGGTCTTAGACTCCACCTCTCTGGGAACTCCCAGGCCCTCCAAGTGTGGAGGCCTATCTCCCCTCACCACACTCCCTGCCGATGACTGATGTCCTCAGGGGTCGGTGCATTGTTGGTTCTTGGTGTCCGGGGCTGGGCGCTCAGGTATGTGCCAGCTCCCTCCCGGTGGCTACTTGGCGGGGCCTGGTGCCTGTTGCTCGGTCAGGGCTCTTCCGGGGCGCGGAGGGCCCTCGGGCCTCCGACCTCTGTGCCTGTGGCTCGGTTCACTCTGGCACAGCTGGCTGCCGGCGGAGCCAGCGGGCACGCCGGTGCAGCCCCCTCTAGCTTCTGCCCGGTGGCTACTGGATGACCCCTCGTCTGGGGATCCTCAGCCCTTCCCATGAAGGTTGCACGGATGCCCCTCCGGTGGTCCTCCTTGGGCTCTTGCACTCTGGGGCCTCTGGATGTCTGGGGCCTGGATCTCCTCCATGCCTGCTTCATGCCCTGGGGGACAGGGCTATGGCTCTCTACATCCTCTTGCAGACCATTACATGGGGAAACCATTTGAATACAAGCGAGCCGATCCACACAGGTGTGCACACGGGTGTTCACTGTTCGTAGACTTAAATCACACCTTTCTTGGCTGCTACTTCAAAGCACATTGTGCGCTGTCTGTACTGCGTGCTGCACAACAACATTCAATATTTAGTATTTACTGCTGTTTACACTTAGCTAGATTAATGCGATGGTGTTGTGTTTAGTATGTTGCTTTGTTTTTTGTTTTTTTTGCTTGTTTTCTATTCTTTTTCTCTCAACAGGTGATCCCGGAGATATTTTTCCCCCCCTTTCTCACTGTCCCTCTCCCCTTCTGTTTTTCTTTTCCTTCCTCTTTCTTTCTCCCTTTCCTATCCCTCACTCATGTCTGTCCCGTCTGTAACAACTGAAAATAAAATTAAATAAATAATAAAAACAAAGGTCGATCAAATGGACCAATACGGCAATGCCATGATGATCCATTTGGCAAAATAAATCCATTGGGTATCCTTGTTGGTCTTCAGACAACAATTCTGATGGCTAAAGAACCAAATGGGACAGGCAAAAAAAAAAAAAAAATATATATATATATATATATACACTGCTCCAAAAAAGAAAGGGAACACTACAACAACACAACGTAACTATGAGTCAGTCACACTTCTTTGAAATCAAACTGTCCACTCAGGAAGCAACACTGGCTGACAGTTTCACCTGCTGTTGTACAAATTGAATCGACAACAAGTGGAAATTAGCAAGACATCTCCAATAATAAAGGAGTGGTTCAGCAGGTGGTCACCACAGACCACTTCCCAGTATCTGTGCCACTGGTTCCCAATCTTTTTTTTGCTGGGCCCCCATTCGTTTTACAAGAAAATCTCCCCCCACAAACCCATCCTTCATCCAACCATTTATTGCTTTCAACCCCCTTTGCAGTTTATTTCACACCTCAAACCTTTTTTAAACAATTAAATAAATAAAAGCAAACTGTAATCAATTAGAGGGATCAATAAAGTAATCTAACTCTTTTACACTCCATCCACACCTACACGGGTATTTTAGAAAACGCAGCTTTTCTATGCATTTGGGCCTTTCATCCACACGTAAACGCCGTTTTGAATCGCTGTTCTTGACTTTTCATAAATACCCGTGAACGTGTGGACGTAGCCTTAAATAACAGAAAAACAAACCATCTTCTTTATGGCGTCATTATTTTACGTGTAGTTGGGGTTTTTTCTCCTGTGTAATAATCAGTGTTGGGACTAACTCGTTATAAAGTAACGCGTTACAGTAACTACGTTATTATTGTGGTAACGAGCACGGTAACTAGTTATTATGCCAAAATCAGGAACGCGTTAGTCGTTACTGGGATTTAGATAGGGTCGTTACTCGTTACTTCGTGTGGTGGCTATCGCGGAGCTTCCACAGATTCTGTAACATTAGCAAGTGGTGGAGGCAGCAGGTGGATGAGGGAAAGGGGACGCAGAAGGAAAAGAGACCCGAGGCAGCCGCCGGTCCAAGTGTGAACTGAACTTCAGGTAAGAAGTTATGACCTGCAGTCTATCTGGGTCAGATATAAACCAAGTTTAGGTGGAGTTTATTTTTGTTATTCTGACTTTTTCCGTACTGCGTACTAGCTAGCATGACGGAGTTTCTATACAGCTGGGTGGGTGCTATGATGTTTACGATGTTAAACTTTATTTTGTTCATAAGTTATTAGAGTTGCCAACTGTCCCATCTGGTATTCAGAGAAAATATTACGCGTTTCTTATTGAGGTGAAAAGGAACAGTTTGTCCCGTAATTCAGCTACAATGAAAAAGACAAAGCTGGAGTTATTCTGTGTCTTTGCTGCACAGCTGCCTCTTCTTCTCTCATTCTCCCCCCTCCCTTTCCCGTTTCTACTTCAATCATGAAAACTGATCAATGATCAGCTGATCGGCTCTCTTGTTTGTTTATCGCCCACTTTGCGCCAGAAAGAGGAAACCAGCCAATGTCGCGTTAAACAACAGCAGCACGTTTAAGCTTGATCAGCAGTTGTTAGAATTGATTTAATATTAATTTCTAGTATCAGCTGATGTTTGCTGGAGCCACAGCTGTAAAGCTGCTGGTCATGATGTGGGTTTGGATATCTGGTGAGAGGGAAACATGAAGATGAAACCAGGAGATGTCCTTACTGAATCATCAGAGCTGAACAGCTGATGGAGAAACAGGTTTACCTTTTAGGTGACATGAATGAGTTGAAGGGAAGTTATGAACTGTTTCTGAGAGACAGATAACCCCAGGATCCTTTTTTAGGTAGCTGACAGCTGGTAACTGTGCAGGGGCGGGTCTAGCAAAGTTTTGCTAGGGGGCCAGGTAGGGCATTAACAGGGAGAGGGGGGCACAAGGAAATACTTTTCTTTCTTATTCTCATTTAAAATGTCTAGCTTTTAAAAAATAATTATCTGAATCTTACAACAAACGATTGATAGATTGATACATATATACCATCAGAACAGTGAACATCACTGTCACAACAGTGTTTGTTTTCATTCAAAGGCTTTATGATTTTTCCTATAATGGTGGGCCAGTCTCTAGTCAAAACGCCCGGGCCGATTTTTTGTCCCAGTCCAGCCGTGTATGCAGCTAATCTGCAGTCTGGTGTTACCTACATCTTCCTATTTAGAAGGCAGAATTTCCGAGTTCTGAGTACAATCAAAGCACCACGACTGCAGTTTTTGTGTTGGATGTAAAAAGCGCACATGACGCTGTGACGTAGGCTAGAATCATGGCAGCGGTCAACGACGGTCCAGGCGTGGGATTTCTCTTGTGGAAATATGCACATTATCTTTTCCTTTCTATTGGTAGGTGGCACAGTGCACTTGTGGCAAGTAAGCAAGCTAGAAGACTGGCAAAGTTATGGAAGCAACACATTAACAAGAGAATTCTGAGTAAAACCAAAGTTACTTTCCCTAGTAACTAGTTACTTTGAAAGTAACGAGTAACTTGAAGTAACTGAGTTACTTTTGATAGAAGTAACTAGTAATGTAACTAAGTTACTATTTTAAAGTAACTTACCCAACACTGGTAATAATATTCAACATTAAAAAGAAAAAGCGGGTTTAAAACCACAAACAGCTGTGGGATGCTGTCTGTCCGTGATTTGGAAGGAGGAACAAACTGCGGCAGGATCAGCCTGATGTTATTTGTATCCCGTTGTAACTTTACTGTATAAAGAGCTAACGTCTCCAAAATTTCATGAGTAGTTAGTTTTGTGTTTGTGAACTAAAAATCAAGAATGTGGGATCCTGTTTGTCCGTGATTTGGAGAGCCCAGCGCTGCTCCCGACGCAGGGGAAACTAATTCTGTCGGGGAGACCTACCTCGTCACTTGTGCAGGTGAAGCCAAAGGGAAGATATGCTTCATCATATTTTCTAGTCTTTGGCTTGGAGGGAAGTTGGTTTGGAAACATATTCAGCGATGCTTCATCTCCTGCTTTGTGTTTGTGTGGGAGCCCCGTCAAAAACCTGTCCATGATGCTAGCAGTGTCCGTTTCCCTCTCCGCTCCTCGTCTCCAGAATTCTTAAAGTTTAGGTTCAAGTTTTGGTTTGTTTTTGCAGGTTTATTGTTTATGGAGCTTTGTCCTGTAACTGCAATAAAAAAAAATAGCCTCTTTGAGTTTACTCCTCCGTCTGAGTGTCCTGCATCCTGCCACAGCCGCTTCAATGGCTGCAAATATTTTATTCTGTCTTCAAATGTTGTTGGTGCATTAAAAATAGTCTTGTTTTATTGTTACTGATATATACTCTGTTGTTATTGACTGAATATCCTTTTCCATTCAACCAGAGTTAGCATTGTGTTCATACATGTTAATAAAATGGGCTCAGTGACAATTACTGTTTCAGTTTATTGAGCCCATAAGACTCTTAACTTACAACACAAATGTCCAGTGTCCTTAGATAAACCCAAGAGATTTTATTCTAGTGGTAGCATGAGACGGAGTCTACAGCCCACTCAGGTAGTGCAGCTCATCCAGGATGGCACATCAATGCGAGCTGTGAAGGTTTTCTGTGTTTGTCAGTATCGTGTCCAGAGCATGGAGGCGCTACCAGGAGACAGGCCAGTACATCAGGAGACGTGGAGGCCGTAGGAGGGCAACAACTCAGCAGCAAGACCACTACCTCTGCCTTTGCGCATGGAGGAACAGGAGGAGCCAGAGCCCTGCAAAATTGCTGTCCAAATTCAGGGGAAGGATGCTTCATAGGATCCTTCGACGGCCGGGTAGGACGGAACTGAGCAGCTGTGAAATTGGACAGCCTACTAGCTTCAAGTCCGCCCTCACTTCTGTTTTTGTCCGCTCACTAACGCCAAAGCGCAAAAACTGAAAAATGGACTGAGAAATGTTGCTCTGTGTGTTGTGTGCTGTTTTAATTTCAGAGAAGATACTAAACCGGATCAACATGTTTGGTACGTTAGGCTCATCAGAGCCAGTCATATGCAGGTAAAATAATCTACCCTAAACTACACACATTTAGGAATTACTTAGCTATGTCTGTGAAGGTTCTCAGTCATCCAGGTCATCGTAGTCAAAGGAGCTTGCAAAGAAAATTGTCTGGACTTCTTTGAGTTGCTTGAAGACTTTTCACCTCTCATCCGAGAGGCTTCTTCAGTTCTAAGGTCAAATGGTGGAGAGTCCCAGATATAAACCTAGTGGGAGTGTCCCCCCACAGAGGGACAAAAGGACCCCCTGATGATCCTCTAATCGCCTGAGCCAAGGTGTGAAACTGGGTGTGGGTCCCAATCAGCCAGAGTTTCGGGTGAGTTCATTGTGAAACCTGGCCCCACCTTATCATGTGATTTCCTGAGGTCAGATGGCCCAGGATGTGAGTGGGCGTTAAGGCGTCTGGGAAGGGATCTCAAAACTGGATTATAGATGGCAGAGAGTTGGTGTCGTAAACCACCGCCTCTGTTCAAAGATGGTCGCTCACAGTGGACATAGATGCTTCTTTCACTCCTCTTTCAAACCATCTGTCCTCTCTGTCCAAAATGTGAACATTTGCATCCTCAAAAGAGTGACCTTTGACCTTTAGATGCAGATGGACAGCTGAGTCTTGTCCTGTGGAGGTGGCTCTTCTGTGTTGTGCCATGCGCTTGTGAACCATTTGACCTTAGAACTGAAGAAGCTTCTCGGATGAGAGGTGAAACGTCTTCAAGTAACTTAAAGAAATCCAGACGCTTTTCTTTGCAAGCCTCTTTGAATTACTTTGAATTACACTGACTGAATGATTGCTGGTCATTCGTACACATTCACCATATTATATAAAATAAACTAAATGTCCTTGAAACTGAGAGGAGAACATGTTCTATTTATTTCTTATCATTCATTGGATCCTGTAGCATGTTTGTGTGCATAGAACAGCAGTAAAAATGTTGAAGCTGAAACAAGTAACACGACAAGCTTAGTTACACAGATGAAGTGTGTAAAATATAAGTCACAGCGCATTAGTGTATTTTATGTAAGCCTAAAAATCAGAATAATGCTTGGATCCCTTAAAATAAATGAAATCATGCTCTTCCACTGTTTATGTTGTTCTCCACCTTTTTCTTAAGCAGACGAGACCCTGATACTGCAGGATTAACCTGAGTGTCCCAGTCCTTCATCTGCCTCAGTACAGTGCCAGAGACTTCCTGTGAGCTCCTGAACCTTTTTACAGCTACTTAGTTTTAATATTCATCCATCCATCCATTCGCTTCCACTTATCCTTTTCAGGGTCGCGGGGGGCGCTGGAGCCTATCCCAGCTGTCATAGGGCGAGAGGCAGGGTACACCCTGGACAGGTCGCCAGTCTGTCGCAGGGCCAACACACAGGGACAGACAACCATTCGCACTCACATTCATTCGCACATTCACACCTAGTGACAATTTGGATTATCCAATTAACCTATCCCCACAAGCTGCATTTGGACGGTGGGAGGAAGCCGGAGTACCCGGAGGGGACCCACGCAAACACGGGGAGAACATGCAAACTCCACACAGAAAGACCCCGGCCTGATGTTGGAATTGAACTCAGGACCTTCTTGCTGTGCGGCAACAATGCTAACCACCGTGCCACCATGCTGCCATAGTTTTAATAGTTTTAATATTACTCTTATTATTCTTTCTGGGTCACAAAATAAACGTTTAACATATTTTCAGGCGAGAATGTAGCTGTGTAAACCTCAAATATCTGCTCAGTTTATCAAGACACCACATACTTTCAAAAGCGCTCCGACGTTTTCGGAGACGTCTGTTAGCCACTAGCTCGATAGCTAGCCAGGGGCTAGGCTCACTAGAGCCGTGAGAACACCGGACTCCCGGCAAATTGTTTTCAAACCCACCGCCGTCTTTCCCTACTCAGGTTAAACATGATATATAAGTCACTTAGATAACTTAAAAATGTTATTGTTTGGCTTTTTTCAGTGTTTTATTTGTTCCTGAGTAAATCGGTTTGGCTGAGATTAAAGTTATAGTTTTTACACAGCTGAATAAACGTCAAGCAGACAGCTGATTATCAGAAGTGTGAGATGCTCGAGAATATACTCCGGTGTCCTGTTATATTTTAGATAGCAAGGAGTTTATTAAACTTCACCGAAACAATCTGCAGATTTCATTAAAATTTAATAAACTATCATCTTGTCTTTATTTTTAGTTAGCACATACCTTAAACACTTAAAGATGTGTAAGGAGAAAAACCTCAGGAAAGCAAAGAATCACAGGCCCAGAGTTAATACATGTACATGGGCGAATGCTTGACTAGTCCCGTCAATTACAAGGACGTGCAGGCAAATCGCGCCAGGCATTCACTCAGAGTTTAATATATACTGTCCTCTCGCGTAACACTCATGGGTGCAATAAAAGATGTTAGTGTGTTTTGCATATTAAGTTTACTTAAAAACTGGCTCCGCCAGGAGCCTGCATACACACCATCATGGCCTGAAAAACAAGATCTGGAAGTGAAATCAAAGTAACCTTCACATTTTCCCTAAAACACAGTGTAACAGCATCACCACTCATAACCTATAAACACAGTTTCTTCACACATTAACCCAGATATCTTGTAATAACTCCTCCGTGAATCGCAACCTTATCGTGGTGGAGGGGTTTGTGTGTCCCAGGGATCCCAGGGGCTATGTTGCCTGGGGGCTTTTGCCCCCTGGTAGGGTCTCCCATGGCAAATTGGTCCTGGGTGAGGGACCAGACAAAGAGCGATTCAGAAGACCCCTATGAAAAAAACACAGAGGGAACAGTTTACCCTGCCCGGGATAGGGTTACCGGGGCCCCGCCCTGGAGCCAGGCCCGGGGAGGGTGCCCGAGGGCGAGCGTCTGGTGGCCGGGCCTTAGTCCATGGGGCCCGGCCGGGCACAGCCCGAAGAGGAGACATGGGCCCATCCTCCCGCAGGCCCACCACCCGCAGGAGGCGCCATAGGGGTCGGGTGCATTGTGTGCCGGGTGGCGGCCAGGAGCGGAGGCCCTGGCGGACTGACCCCCGGCTGCCAAGACTGGCAATAGGGACATGGAATGTCACCTCTCTGGTGGGGAAGGAGCCTGAGTTAGTGCGTGAGGTTGAGAGGTACCGGCTAGATATAGTCGGGCTCACCTCTACGCACGGCTTGGGCTCTGGAACCAGTCTCCTGGAGAGGGGCTGGACTCTGTCTCAGTCTGGAGTTGCCCCTGGTGAGAGGCGGCGGGCTGGGGTGGGTATTTTAATATCCCCTCGGCTTGCTGCCGGTACGTTGGGGTTTTTCCCGGTGGACAAGAGGGTTTGTTCCCTGCGCCTTAGGGTCGGGGAACGGGTCCTGAGTGTCATCTGCGCTTATGCGCCGAGTGGCAGTTCGGAGTACCCAGCCTTCTTAGAGTCCCTGGGGGGGGTGCTGGAAGGTGCTCCACCTGGAGACTCTGTTGTCCTGCTGGGAGACTTCAATGCTCACGTGGGTAACGACAGCGAGACCTGGAGGGGCGTGATTGGGAGGAACGGCCTCCCTGATCTGAACCCGAGCGGTGCTTTGTTATTGGACTTCTGTGCTAATCACAGTTTGGCCATAACGAACACCTTGTTCGAACATAAGAGTGTCCATAAGTGCATGTGGCACCAGGACGCTCTAGGCCGTAGGTCGATGATCGATTTTGTAATCGTATCACCAGACCTGCGACCATATGTTCTGGACACTCGGGTAAAGAGAGGGGCTGAGCTGTCAACTGATCACCACCTGGTGGTGAGTTGGATCAGGTGGCGGGGGAGGACGCTGGACAGACCTGGTGTACCTAAACGTGTAGTGAGGGTGTGCTGGGAACGACTAGCAGAGGCCCCAGTCCGCGAGATCTTCAACGCACACCTCCGGCAGAGCTTCAACAGCATTCCGAGGGAGGCGGGGGACATCGAGTCCGAATGGACCATGTTCAGCGCCTCCATTGCCGAAGCTGCTGCATTGAGCTGCGGCCGCAAGGTGGTTGGTGCCTGCCGTGGTGGTAATCCCCGAACCAAATGGTGGACACCAGAGGTGAAGGGAGCCACCAGGCTGAAGAAGGAGTCCTATCGGGCTTGGTTAGCCTGTGGGACTCCGGAGGCAGCCGACAGGTATCGACAGGCCAAGCGGAATGCGGCTCGGGCAGTGGCTGAAGCAAAAACTCGGGTGTGGGAGGAGTTCGGAGAGGCCATGGAAAAAGACTTTCGGACTGCCTCGAAGAGGTTCTGGCAAACCGTCAGGCGTCTCAGGAGGGGAAAGCGGTGCTCTACCTGCACTGTGTATAGTGCTGGCGGAGCGCTGCTGACGTCGACTGAGAAAATTGTCAGGCGGTGGAAGGAATACTTCGAGGACCTCCTTAATCCCACTGACGCGTCTTCCAAGGAGGAAGCAGAGTCTGGGGATGAGGGGAATGACCCGCCAATTTCTGGGGGCGAGGTCACTGAGGCAGTTAAACAATTCCTTGGTGGCAGAGCCCCTGGTGTTGATGAGGTCCGCCCCGAGTTCCTGAAGGCTCTGGACGTTGTAGGGCTGTCCTGGCTGACACGCCTCTGCAATGTTGCGTGGAGATCAGGGGCAGTACCCGTGGATTGGCAGACCGGGGTGGTGGTCCCCATCTTTAAGAAGGGGGACCGGAGGGTGTGTTCCAACTACAGGGGGATCACACTCCTCAGCCTCCCCGGGAAAGTCTATGCCAGGGTGCTGGAAAGGAGAGTTCGTCCGCTAGTCGAACCTCTGATACAGGAGGAACAATGCGGTTTTCGTCCTGGTCGCGGAACACTGGACCAGCTCTTCATCCTCTCGAGGATACTTGAGGGTGCATGGGAGTTTGCCCAACCAGTCTACATGTGTTTTGTGGACTTGGAGAAGGCATTCGACCGTGTCCCTCGGGGTGTCCTGTGGGAGGTGTTGCGGGAGTATGGGGTGTCTGGCCCATTGCTACGGGCCATTCGATCCCTATACAACCGTTGCAAGAGCTTGGTTCGCATTGCCGGCAATAAGTCGGACTCGTTCCCGGTGGGTGATGGGCTCCGCCAGGGCTGCCCTTTGTCACCGGTTCTGTTCATAATTTTTATGGACAGGATTTCTAGGCGCAGCCAAGTGGCGGAGGGCTTTCGCTTTGGTGGCCTCAGGATCTCATCTCTGATCTTTGCGGATGATGTGGTTCTGTTGGCTTCATCGGGTGAGGGCCTCCAGCTCGCACTGGAGCGGTTCGCAGCCGAGTGTGACGCAGCGGGAATGAGGATCAGCACCTCCAAATCTGAGGCCATGGTTCTCAGCCGGAAAAGGGTGGAGTGCCCACTCCGGGTCGGGGATGAGGTCCTGCCCCAAGTGGAGGAGTTCAAGTATCTTGGGGTCTTGTTCGCGAGTGATGGGAGAAGGGAGCCAGAGATCGACAGACGGATTGGGGCTGCAGCTGCAGTAATGCAGACGCTGCACCAGTCCGTCGTGGTGAAGAGGGAGCTGAGTGTAAAAGCGAAGCTCTCAATTTACCGGTCGATCTACGTCCCTACCCTCACCTATGGCCACGAGCTGTGGGTAGTGACCGAAAGGACGAGATCGCGGATACAAGCGGCGGAAATGAGCTTCCTCCGAAGGGTGGCTGGCATCTCCCTTAGAGATAGGGTGAGAAGTTCGGCCATCCGGGAGGGGCTCAGAGTAGAGCCGCTGCTGCTCCACATCGAAAGGAGCCAGCTGAGGTGGTTTGGGCATCTGGTAAGGATGCCCCCTGGGCGCCTCCTGGGTGAGGTGTTCCAGGCATGTCCCACCGGGAGGAGGCCCCGGGGCAGACCCAGGACACGCTGGAGAGATTATATCTCTCGGCTGGCCTGGGAACGCCTTGGTGTTCCCCCGGATGAGCTGGAGGAGGTGGCTGGGGAGAGGGAGGTCTGGGCCTCTTTGCTTAGGCTGCTGCCCCCGCGACCCGGCCCCGGATAAAGCGGATGAAGATGGATGGATGGATGGATCTTGTAATAAAAAAAACATTAACTAGTTGTTCTGGTATAAATCACATGATCAAACCACATGAAGAATTGTAATGCTGTAGAAAAGAAATGTAAATGTTAGCGCTGCGCAGGTGTAAACACTCTTTCTCACAGTAATCTCTGTGAGCAACACAAACCCATGAATAACACACCCCTGGTAGATTCACAGACACAGAAAGTGGCATTTAAAAGTTAAATCAGTATGCAACCTCAGATGTTGCTGTCATCTTTCTGCTCCTGTAAAAAGAAACACATAAATTCATCCACCCTTTTGTCCTGTCTAGGTGGAGGTTAACTTTGAGTCGTGGTCAAGTCTTGTCAGGTTTTATCAGTCAGTCAGTTTGTTTTTATTTCCATTCATTCATTCATTCATTCTTTCTTTGCTGATAGTGGAAACTATCGCCGCATTTGATTTCCACCCTCAGCAAAATGACGTCATTTCAAAAGAAAAAAAGGAATTTTAGATCGGATTACCTCGCTGAATCCTTTTTAGGCAGGGACTCTCATTTTCTAATTGTCCCAAATAAGTGGCTTTCTCCTGAGCCCATTTCAATGTGGAGAAACTCACTTGTAACAATTTTCTTGACGACGTATCGTATAGCGCTTCTAATCGTGCAGATCTGCTGAGAGAGATTATCGAACAAAACTTTCAGTGCACTGTGAAAGTAACAAAATAAAAAGGCCTTGTTAAGTCATGACACAAGCTCCTCATCTCAGGAGGGTAAATCATACCATTAGCATGGTTTATCATACCATCATACTAATTGGCAGGCTCAACTTCACAACAAAAGAAAAATCATCAGCTAGATTCACTCCGAACCAACCATCAGCTGCACAACACACAACATAAGCCTAATCTGTTATTAGCTATGAGTTTAATCCCCAGGTCTGTGCTTCACACTCATTTAGGCCACACACACACATTTTATTCAGTTTTCCTTTTTTTCTGTCATCATAAAACATGTGACATGTTGTCATGCACTTCACAAAAGAAGTTTGTTCTGACGTATTCAGAGTTGTGTATCTAGGTACAGGATACACTCGCACATCAAAACAGGAAACTCAGTGTTTTAGAGTCTCCACTCTAACAAACTCCAACACATCTCATTCACTCGTGCTAGAATTCAGTCACCTTTCATTAATCTAAGAACGATCAACATATTTACATATCAGCTATTAACCCACTAAGATGACAGGACAACAGAAATGCATATTCAAAATGTTATCACGAAAATAGAATTTCCCTCATACAGTAAATTATTTGTGCTGCATCAATCAAGCAGGAAGCATCTCCCAATTTACTGTATTAACAACTAAATTTATTGTCTGATCACTGGGTGGTCAAACCAGAATCTTTTTTCCCACAAAAGTTAAACTGTTGTCCTGCAACCTAGAGAGTCAATTTTTTTATTATTGGATAAATTCAGCATTTGATAACAAGTGTCTGTTAAATTCACACTATTTTAACACTGATGAGAGATAACAAGCTAATTTTCATTGCATGTGTGTTTGTGTTATTAGGCAGGTTTAGTGCATGTCTGTGGAGCTGCATGTCCAGCAGAGCATGTTCTTAAAGCTGCCTTTCCTACACATTTCTCTGCTATTATTTAATCATTTGTAACTGATGTGCTATGAGTCCACTGATCTTTGCATCACACTAAGTGACTTGGACAAGATGATAAACAGACTCACGTGCTTAAGATGTTGTCTAATCTTCATGAGCTCTCTTGTGTTTGTGTTAGTAGGGTTAATGCATGTTCTGCTTGTGTGTGTGATTTTGTATGTTTCTTTTTGCAGTGTTTCAGACTCCTTCACAATTTTCCCACTTAAGCAGTCAGTTTTGTTTTTCCCAGGTTTGCTAACCCAAATTTTGATTTCCCAGATTAAAAACAAAATTCCTATGTGTTCTCACCACTCCTCTCACTCTGTTGTCCTCTCCCACTTCAACAGTCCAATAGCAGGCAGTTCTCCTTCAGCTTTGTCCTGTGTTTCACTGTCTCTTCTTGCCATTTTACTCCAAAGGTGGCAAATGTCAAACTCCAACAGTCTCCTCAGTTCTCCTCAAACGTTCTTGTCACATGCACAGTGAAGTTGCAGCTTGTTGGAAACACAGTGCCATTCATCCAATCAGGCAGGATGATGGGTTTGATCTTCTTCTCTGATGCTGTTTGTCCACACTGCTGCTGCTTGCTGGGACTCTTTTCTCAAGACTTTGCTGCTGTCTCTTTATCTGCCATGTTATTGCTCTTTGGAGCTGCATTCCTTGTCTTCAGGGAGGAGTGAGAGCTCGCTTGTGAGTTTAAGAGACACATGGTGCTGTAAATAAGTCAGCCAGAAACTTGGCCTGAATGTTTCTAATGATGTTAAACTATAACTTTCTTCCGACCGCTGCATGTGGAAAATTGATTCAGGTCTGCTTGTCACCTGAAAGTGACAAACTAAAACATGTTCATTATTATTATCACTGCTTAACCAACACACACAACTCTCTCTCTCTCTGTTTTTTGTGTGCTGTCCTTTCTTAAAAGCAGAAAATGAGATTGTAGTTGCTCTTGGCTGATCAACACAAAACCTTTTTCCTATGATTATTTTTCATCTACAATGTAAATTTTGTCTCTTTTTTTTTCTTTTTTTTTCTTTTCAATAGCTGGTGACCTGCAGAATCACCGCTCTCACAATCAGAGGCAATTACTTTTACACAGCGCACAAAAACACTGTGACGTCAGACACATTCACACTCACTTTTTTCATCTGCGTAAATAAATCATTTGGCCAATGGCATGTGCTATCGTGATCCATAAATATGATCACAAGTTTATTTAACTATTTTTCAACCCTCCAAAACAAATAAACAAAAACATGATGCTATGAACTCTCTACACACGAGTCAAGATGCAGGAAAACTGCTCACGGAAACTCTGCACACTCCAGTTATCACAGTTATCATAGTTCTGTTTCCCTCTCTTTGAAGAGTTCTCAGCCAGCTCCTGATCTGATAATGTGTAGCTTGCTCATCAGCTCAGAAAAAACCAAAACGTAACCTCACAGTGGTTTCATATTGAATTCAGCTTCTCCGTCATGTAGTTTTCAGCTGTTTCATACAGGGTTCAGCATATTAGTTGTTATTATAGGTTTGCTCTATATCTCAGCAAAGTCTCATCCAGGATGACAAGTTTTCAAGCAGGTCAAGTGCCTCTATGCACTTAATTAGTTAAAGTATTTACCTATTTTACTTCATATGTCATTGTGCTGAATTTGAGCAACCCTAAGCTTAATGCAGATTACTTTCAACAATTATCCACCTCACATCATGACTGACTGAGGTGCCTCTTCATATTAATATTATTTTATCATTAACACCAGTTTACAGGTTGTTATCCTTGCTATTATTAGTATGAATACATTAAAGATAAGTTGTAATTTAATTTTGCCGTTCGTTTATTTTTCATTATTCAGTCGGGTCTGTTTCCAACCCTTTTTAAACTACTTTACACTACTTTGATCTCCATGTATAAACACTAATTTGTCCGGCACCTGGACATTTTTCTCTAGCCACTGCTCGTCAGCAGTGAGTTTGGTGGGCTGATTACCCATTATCACACAACTGCAGAGCCGTCTCTGGCACGAGACGCAGGGGTGGTTGCTGACAAGCCCTTCTACTTCATACTACTCATGAAGCGGTGCCCGTTTTATGGGATGAAACCCAACCTTTCCCCTTTGTCACCAGTACTTGAGCTCCTTACAGTAAATAAAAAGACAGTAACAATGGAAGTAGTACTTACTTCCGACACACAGAAAACACAGACATTTACACACAGTCGCGCAGATCCTTACGGCGGATCACTCCTAAACCCTCACGGCGGGTGAGACCTTTAACGTGTTTTACTTTACAATCCTTTCGGCGGATTAGTCCTATGAACCCTTACAGTGGGTTAACCTTATTACACGTATTTTTAGAAATCCGTACAGTGGATTAGACTGTCAAACCCTTTCGGCGGGTGAAACCTATTTCCGTTTTACGCGAGTGTGATTGAGTGGATTTTTTACCTTTCCAAGATCTCTCCGTCTATGTTTGAGGTCTTTCACTGGATCCCAGCGTCGTGGACCGCTTAATAAGAACACCGGCCACTCCTTCCATGGAGGAGGGTGTCAAAAAACCTCGGTGCGGGGTCCTAATGACGACAGGATACAGCGTAGATCTCTGGTTTGGAGTCACAACAATCGAGTTGCTTTTTCCAACTCCGACTCGGAGGACCAAGAAATGTAAGGAGAAAAACCTCAGGAAAGCAAAGAATGACGGGCCCAGAGTTAATTCATGTACATGGGCGAATCCTGTGCAGGAAAGCGCCCAGGCATCTGGTCAGACTTTATTATATACTCACGTAACACTCATGGGTGGAGTACAAGTTAGGACAAAACAACTTCTTATCTGGTGCTTGCATACGAGGCTGCACAGGATGCAGCCTTGCAAGACAAAGATGGACAAGTTGATTAACGATCTTGTAGTGGGTTAAAACAATACATGTGGGTGTTTGTCTAAACTTGAGCAACTTCCTCATGTGATCACTTTGTTCCAGCTAAAGAATTTGCTGACACGCTATGTACAGGCATTACTGTGCAATTTAAATAAGCTAAACATGAAGGTAATAAGGTAAAATCTTTTGACAGTTGAGAAATTGATCCATCTGTGTTGCTCTGCTTCTAAACAAAGACATAAAGACAGTGTAAGTCAGTCCTTCAACATTTTTATTCTGAACGTCGCCTGAAATAAAGAGCATCTCTGCCAAAGTCCAATGACATTTTACTGCTTACATTATCACACTCAGCTCAATTTGATGTGCTATAAAAACGATAAGAGTAAAAACATTAAATTAATACTAGTTTAATGCTACAATAATAGTAATACAATTCTCAAACACTATCCCTAAAAACCTGTGATTAGAGTCTGAATAATCATTCAGAGCTGCCTTTCCATGCAGTAGAATTGCTAACATGCTAACACAATTTGATGAGCATAGTTGTTTCAAACAGTCGGGCTGACAAGATGAAAATAAAAATACATACCTCACAGTAACTGCACTTGTAGAGTCTTTCTGGTGTGGATCTGTTGGTGTGCTTTCAGAGAACGTGGAGATTTAAAAGTCTTCTCACACAGGTCGCATTTATAGGGTCTCTCCTCAGTGTGGGTAAACATGTGACATCGTTACTCTGTGTTTGTACCAAACCGTTTGCCACACTGATCACAGCTGTACACATCATGTCTGGTGTGAATGCGTAGGTGTGTATTTCGCCTCCCTATCCGGCTGAAAGTTTTTCCACAAATGTCACAGCTGTATGCTTTAATTCCAGAGTGGGTAACTAGATGACTCCCTAAGTTGCTACTGCGAGTAAAAGCTCTGCCACACTGATCACAGGTGTACGCTTTAACTCCACTGTGGATGAGTTGGTGTGATTTTAAATTTGAAATGTGCGTAAAAGACTTTCCACACTCGTCACAGCTGAATGGTCTCTCTCCAGTGTGGATGAGTTGGTGTGTTTTTAAGTTTCCAGAGTGGGTAAAAGACTTTCCACACTCATCACAGGTGAACAGTTTCTCTCCAGTGTGGATGAGTTGGTGTGATTTTAAGTTTCCAGAGTGGGTAAAAGACTTTCCACACTCGTCACAGCTGAACGGTCTCTCTCCACTGTGGATCAGTTGGTGTTTTTTTAAGCTTCCAGAGTGGGTAAAAGACTTTCCACAGTCTTTACAGCTGAACGGTCTCTCTCCAGTGTGGATGAGTTTGTGTGTCTTTAAGTTTCCAGGATGGGTAAAAGACTTTCCACAGTCTCTACAGCTGAACGGTCTCTCTGCAGTGTGGATGAGTTGGTGTCTTTGTAAGTTTCCAGATTGGGTAAAAGACTTTCCACACTGATCACAGCTGAACGGTCTCTCTCCAGTGTGGATGAGTTTGTGTTTCTTTAAGTTTCCAGATTGGGTAAAAGACTTTCCACACTCATCACAGCTGAACGGTCTCTCTCCGGTGTGGATGACCCGATGCATTTTTTCTTCCACTTCTTTCTTCAACAAATTTGTCGGGCTCCTCAGAGCGCTGACTTCTCGATCCACGTTGGTCCTGCAGTGACAGAGATACAAACAGAGGCAGTGAGTTGTGGGAAATACATTATTCTAAGTGGCCTTTTATTAGTGGTATTTTGTGAACTTTTTTTTAAAAAAAAGTAGTTATATATATATATATATATATATATATATATATATATATATATATATATATACATATACATACATACATACATACATACATACATACATACATACATACATACATACATACATATATGTATATGTATATATATACACACACACACACACACACACACACACACACATATATATATACATACACATATATATATACATATATATACATACATACAGTGGGGCAAAAAAGTATTTAGTCAGCCACCGATTGTGCAAGTTCCCCCACTTAAAATGATGACAGAGGTCAGTAATTTGCACCAGAGGTACACTTCAACTGTGAGAGACAGAATGTGAAAAAAAAATCCATGAATTCACATGGTAGGATTCGTAAAGAATTTATTCGTAAATCAGGGTGGAAAATAAGTATTTGGTCACCTCAAACAAGGAAAATCCCTGGCTCTCACAGACCTGTAACGTCTTCTGTAAGAAGCTTTTCTGTCCCCCACTCGTTACCTGTATGAATGGCACCTGTTTGACCTCATCATCTGTATAAAAGACACCTGTCCACAGCCTCAACCAGTCAGACTCCAAACTCCGCCATGGCCAAGACCAAAGAGCTTTCGAAGGACACCAGGAAAAAAATTGTAGACCTGCACCAGACTGGGAAGAGTGAATCTACAATAGGCAAGCAGCTTGGTGTGAAAAAATCAACTGTGGGAGCAATCATCAGAAAATGGAAGACATACAAGACCACTGATAATCTCCCTCGATCTGGGGCTCCACGCAAGATCTCATCCCGTGGGGTCAAAATGATCATGAGAACGGTGAGCAAAGATCCCAGAACCACACGGGGGGACCTGGTGAATGACCTGCAGAGAGCTGGGACCAAAGTAACACACTACAACGGCAGGGAATCAAATCCCGCAGTGCCAGACGTGTTCCGCTGCTGAAGCCAGTGCATGTCCAGGCCCGTCTGAAGTTTGCCAGAGAGCACATGGATGATACAGCAGAGGATTGGGAGAATGTCATGTGGTCAGATGAAACCAAAGTAGAACTTTTTGGTATAAACTCAACTCGTCGTGTTTGGAGGAAGAAGAATACTGAGTTGCATCCCAAGAACACCATACCTACTGTGAAGCATGGGGGTGGAAACATCATGCTATGGGGCTGTTTTTCTGCCAAGGGGACAGGACGACTGATCCGTGTTAAGGACAGAATGAATGGGGCCAAGTATCGTGAGATTTTGAGCCAAAACCTCCTTCCATCAGTGAGAACTTTGAAGATGAAACGAGGCTGGGTCTTCCAACATGACAATGATCCAAAACACACCGCCCGGGCAACAAAGGAGTGGCTCCGTAAGAAGCATTTGAAAGTCCTGGAGTGGCCTAGCCAGTCTCCAGACCTCAACCCCATAGAAAATCTGTGGCGGGAGTTGAAAGTCCGTGTTGCTCGGCGATAGCCCCAAAACATCACTGCTCTTGAGAAGATCTGCATGGAGGAATGGGCCAAAATACCAGCTACTGTGTGTGCAAACCTGGTAAAGACCTATAGTAAACGTTTGACCTCTGTTATTGCCAACAAAGGTTATGTTACAAAGTATTGAGTTGTATTTTTGTTATTGACCAAATACTTATTTTCCACCCTGATTTACGAATAAATTCTTTACAAATCCTACCATGTGAATTCATGGATTTTTTTTTCACATTCTGTCTCTCACAGTTGAAGTGTACCTCTGGTGCATATTACTGACCTCTGTCATCATTTTAAGTGGGGGAACTTGCACAATCGGTGGCTGACTAAATACTTTTTTGCCCCACTGTATATACACACATATATATATATACACACACACATATATATGGGATCTTAAAAAGCTTCAAACGACGTGTCGACTATTAAATTAGTCGTTGACGATTTTGATTGTTGACGTAATCGAGACTAGTTGACTAATCGTGGCAGCCCTAATATGTATATCAATATTTTTCAATACACGTGTCCATATTTATGTCTCCAGATTGTTTGTATAGTGAGCCTTTAAGACTGTACTCTTGGTACAGTTTTTATTTTTGCTGTTTTTGTCTTACACTGTCAAATAAACACAGATTTGCAGCGTTTGTATGTGTGTGCAAAAGCAAATGTGCCAGGCCTCAAAGACAATGGGTGCTTTGCACAACAAAAGCAGGATGTGAATCGAGCATATGACCTGTACAAATCTCAGCAGGGGTGATTAACACCTCGGGAATTTCACCAGAAAATAAAAAAGTCAGTAATTCTAGTAAGTGTTAGGTTCAAGGGATTTCTGCAAATTTGCGCAGGGTTAGTAAATCTAGTGTTGAAGTTAGCTTGGTGCTTACCTTTAGATGAGCCCACAAACCGAGAGAAACTCCGTGGTGAAGCTGGAACTCTTTCCAAACACAGGAAACAGATCAGGGAGCAGAGACCCACGTGGTTCACGCTGATCTCAGCTACGATCCAGGAGACAAGGGTGGGCGGATCGATGCAGATATCGATCCAGACGTTGGTAGTGGTTTATGATCGATGCTTTGGTTTGTTTCTCTCCTGTAGATTCACTATTTACTCGCTGTGGATGAAAAAGCAGCTCTGTCTTTGTGAGCACCTCTTCTTATGCGGCAGACGCACTTTGCCCCGCCCCCTTCTTCCTGCCCTGCTGGGATTTGTTACTATGCCGTCACGTGACTCAGATGCGCTCAGAAGACGCATTTGAACTGCAGAGAGTGAGAAAGAGGAGCAACATGTGGAGATATTTTATCACTGTAATCAAGGGCGTAGATCTGGCATGGACGGAGGGGACATGTCCCCACCAATATCCAGCGATTATTGAATTGTCTCCACCAATAATTTGATCTCTTCGAGTAAAGAAAAACAACCCGATAGAAAGAAAAAAAACGATCTGTCAGCGTCTCATTCAGCGATCAGTGCAGAAAGAGTTAAATTTGTTCTCCACTGGAGTCCAACGTCATGTGACAAATATGGCCAATGTGATTGGCTGTGCCTTTCAGGGAGCTCTGTTTAGTTTCAGCAGCGGCAAACCTGCGCTGCGAGGAGGAGAGGAGGACAGCAGCGCAAAGGAAAAACCTGGATATAAGAAAGTATTTTTCAAAGAAACCTGTAAGTCACTTAAAGTCAAGTTCTCTCATATAATGTGTCCGTCACAATAACGTTACAGGCTATGCTAGGCCATACATGCCAACACTCCCGATTTTTCCGGGGAATCCCGAATTTCAGTGCCCCTCCCGAAAATCTCCCGGGGCTACCATTCTCCCCAATTTCTCCCGATTTTCCACCCGGACAACAAAACTGAAAACCATATCCCAGACTGGCCCAGCCAATTCCAGTTTCCAACGATGGCTACTATTACTGCAGCTACTTAGTTTTAATATTACTCTTATTTCTCTTTCTGGGTCGCAAAATAAACTTTTAACACATTTTCAGGCGAGAATGTAGCTGCGTAAACTTCAAATAACTTAAACTTGTTATTGTTTGGCCTTTTTCTGTATTTTATTTGTTGGTGAGTAAATCGTTTTGGCTGAGATTAAAGTTATTCGATTAAATTAGATTAAATAAAACTTTATTAATCCCTCGGGAGGATTCCTCCAGGTTCTCACACAGCTGAATAAACTGTGTGAAAACAGCAGTTTATTCAACCATCTACGCCAGCGTCCGGTTATATTTTAGACAGCAAGGAGCAGACGGCAGGTGACGTAATTCTGAAGGCTAGACTAGTCCAATTTCACAGTTTTTTCACACTCATTTCCGGTCTACCCGGCTTTCGGAGGACCCGGCCCACTTAGACCACAAAGGCCGGGTCCTCAGGTGGACACAGCCTCTGAATTTGGACACCCCCGGCCTGTTTCTGGTCGGAGAATAATAACGGTGATATTTAACCTATTTTATCCGATAAATAAACACTGTAAGATTCAAGTTTTTTGTATATATATGTACATGTATACAACCCCCCCCCCCCCCCCCCCCCCAGCCCCTTTGAATGTCTCCCTAATTCTGAGGTCTCAAGGTTGGCAAGTAGGTGCTAGGCTTGGCCCACATCAGTCTAAAATTGTATGTAACCATGAATAATGTGATGCCATGTCCACCAGGAGAGACTGGACAGTATAGATGTAAAACCAATATGCCAGCAGTTCATTTCAGCTAAGGAGAGGAGCAGGCATGTGTTTGTTGTGTGGGGCATGTAGTCCATGTCTGTTGCTGTAGTTCATGTTTAGAATAAAACATCCCAGCTCACTGATCTGATAGAGGGCAGTAGTGCCTATAATGTTGCATAATGTTGCTGAGAGATCGTTTACTTTGTGGTAATCTTAGACGAGTAGTTTTATGGACAAAAACCAGCAGGTCATTCAGTGTTCCCTTAGTGCTGATGTGTCAGAGATGTTGGTGTAACTGAAGTAATGATGTTAAGTCCTTAAAGTCATATTCTTTTATTGTCATGGCTGTATTTTATTTTATTTTGTCTACAGAAGTTTTTCTCACCTGTGATCGTTCAGATTGATTTGTTGGGTTGATTTGAAGGTTTAAAGCTGCACTTCCCCCAAAAAGAATAAAGTATAATCATGAAAAATGTAATAATGTCTTCCTGTGTCAAACACAGCTGCAGTCAAAGCCAGGAAGGAAAGCTGGTTAAAACTGCTGAATGTGTAAGTTTAAAGGCCCCATCATTAAAGCACAGGTAGATCTGACTGAAATGAATGTTTAGCATCGAGTGAATTCAGATGTTCTGTTCAGTTTTCTTTCTATAGTGAAAGTTCACAGCAACAGTCGTCTTAAACTGCTTCACGTTGTGATCCACTGTATGGTTTATGATGGAGACACTGAGTCTGGTTCAGCTGCTTTGTTGGGTTCTGTATGTTAAAGAATCTGTTTACATGGTGGAGGTGGTGGGAGTGGGGGCTGAAGGAGTTGAAGTGGGTGGGGTAGGGGAGGTTATTTATCTCCTTGTGACAGAAGCCAGTTTGTCTCGTTCGCTACAAAGAATCGGCTTTTAGAGCAAACTTGTTCATGAACTTCACATCACCAGCCTCGGGTTTAAAACTAGTGTTAATGGAGGGAGTTTGAAGGTTCAGTTTGTTCCACGACTGCATTTCACTCACGGCCTCTGTTTGTATCTCTGTCACTGCAGGACCAACGTGGACCGAGAAGTCAGCGCTCAAAGCTTGGGAAAGTCCGTCTTTTACGCAGACTTCAAACTTAAAAACACACCAACTCATCCACACTGGAGTTAAAGCGTACACTTGTAATCAGTGATCCTGTCTTCCTTCTCTCACCCCAACCGGTCGCAGCAGATGGCCCCGCCCCTCCCTGAGCCTGGTTCTGCCGGAGGTTTCTTCCTGTTAAAAGGGAGTTTTTCCTTCCCACTGTCGCCAAAGTGCTGCTCATAGGGGGTCATATGATTGTTGGGTTTTTCTCTGTATCTATGAAGCGCCTTGAGGGGACTTGTTGTGATTTGGCGCTATATAAATAAAACTGAATTGAATTGAAATCAGTGTGGCAGAGCTTTTACTCACAGTAGCAGCTTACAGAGTCATCTAGTTACCCACTCTGGAATTAAAGCATACAGCTTTGTGGAAAACCTTTCAGCCGGATAGACAGCCAGTAGTAATATAGCTGTACTTTTTTTTATTGTTCTCATTTTTCAGAGGGAGACATGCAAGCATGGGACCTCTCAGACTCGCCAGACTCCCCACCACCAGCGTTGCTAATCCAGACCCCACCACCCCCTCCACAGTTGTGCAGGATCCTACAGGATCAGGTCTGTGTGAGGAAACGATTATCGACATCAAGCTTGCAACCAACCACCTGGTGATGTTGGCGCTAAACGCCTTTCTACAGGAAACATGCTACGGATGTCAAACAGCTCATCCCAGTCAACTGCAACACAACTGCTTGCTCGAATTGCCCGAGTAATAATAATAATGCATTGGATTTATATAGCGCTTTACAATACCACTATTCATTCACTCTCACACACTGGTGGAGGCAAGCAACAGTTGTAGCCTGGGGCAGACTGACAGAGGCGAGGCTGCCATATCGCACCAACACCAGTAGGCGGTAGGGTAAAGTGTCTTGCCCAAGGACACAACGACCAGGACAGAGAGCCCGGGGATCGAACCGGCGACCTTCCGGTTACAAATACGCTTCCCACCCCCCTGAGCCATGGTCGCACCTAGAGTATTACTTTGACACACACTATGATGATGTGATGCTGAGGCTCAAGACATTCCGATTCATCCCCGCCATACGCCTGTTTGTACGCTCATACACAGTCGATGGGACTGGAACACAATTCAGCAGGATTGCAGAACACACCATGACTGAACTGAGATCATCACAACATGTAGTATGCACAATTAATAACAACATTGCGCTGCTGTTAGAAGCAAGTAGTTATGCCCGTCGTGCTTCTCATGATTGGTAACTACTGGGCTGGGAGACACCTGGTTTAATGTATGTTGTTCAGTATTCATTGTCTGTGTGAATGAAATAAAAAGACATGTTAACACCAACATCTTAGTCATTTGTGGCCGACTTTGCTTCCCACGCAGAGCGTTTCTGACACTCGGACGTTGCTTATACAATACAGAAAAGCAACAATACAGCGTGTTTCTCTGCTCCAAGACATCAGCGGGCCTTTCACACGGTAAGCATGTCTGTTATACCCAGCGCAAAAATGTCTGTATGTCAGTGCTGATTATTCAAACCCCGTTTAAAATGTGACACACATGTTGTCCGAAAACAATTCCTCTAAATTTGCAGAGTTACTGATTTAAAAACATATTTTTGAATTTTTAGTTGCATGTCAAACATATGATAGACTCTTGAGCATGTTTATATAGCTACATTCACAATGGTATAACCATGCTAAATAAAAGATGCCCAAGCACCAATGCACTCTAATGCAAGCCTCTGAACTGTATGTTGATAAGTGCATGAAGTGTACCTCTACCTCTACAGCTGAAAACAGTTTGTATCTGCACTCTGAGCGTCTGCTGAATTGTTTTTAATACGGCACTTTTTACGAACTGCAGATGATGAATTCCTCTTTATTGGAGAAAGTGTCCCTAAGCTACTGTTGCTCATACTTACTGAGTTCCCTAGCTACTTCTTTACTATGTCAGTAAACTTTTTGAAAAGGAAGCTGTTGTAGATTTAAAGAAACATCCTAATTGAAGCAAAGGCAAAAAAATTTGAATGAATTTTATGTGACTGTTCATATTAAAGCCAAAAACAAGTGAAAATCCAAAACCGACTCCAATGCTTTGAATTAATGATCTCTCTTTCTCTGTGTGTGTCTGTGTTTTTTATGTGTGTGTGTGTGTGTGTGTGTGTGTTTTTTATATGTGTGTGTGTGTGTGTGCCCTCACAGAAGGAAGGTCACAGCAGGAGTTTTTTTCAAACGCATTTCCAATCAGTTTTTTACAAGAAGTGTAGCTCATACAATGGTATAAATGTATTATTTGGGTTTCTTTATAAATATGAGACTCTAAAGATTTTGAGTTTGTGCACATTGTGAATCAAGAATCTAAATATTTGTGTCACAGTGATTTCTATAAAAGCATGTTGTTTATGGGGATAATGTAACAAATCTTTTGTGACCCTATTAATGATCAATGGTAATTGAAGAGGAAGCTTGAACCCTGGCTCTGGACATTTTCATGACATGTGACAGCGCAGACATCTACTAACGAGAGAACATGTTTTATCATCATAAAGACTGTGATATGAAGCATCGTTAAAGTGTCACTTCAGTAATGTTGACTCATGTTTTTAATAGATGACTTTAAAACATTAAACTCTAATTTCTGTGGTTATTTTAAGCTTACAGAATATAACATGCGGTAAGACGACGAGTTTTACTTCTCACTGTCCGTGTTATGTGTATCTATTTATCATGTATGCTACTTTGCTCTGTGGACTGTAAAATGTTTCACTGTGTTCATGAAATAAACCAGACTTTCACTGTCTGCATCTTTTACTGTTTTTCTGCTTTTGTTCACTCCAAGTTTGACAAACCTACAGATATCCAGAGTTAACTCGCTAACAATGTGGAGCAGTCTCAGTGTATTTAGCTGCTTTTTCCCTGAACACAACCAACTGAGAGAAACGCTTGTAGTCCTCACTTTGGTCAATTTGAACGCTGAAGGAGATTTGTTCCATAGACACCTTATACTAGTGTTTCCTGCACTTAATCCATCACTACTATGTTCTATCTAAACCCAGATTCCTTTTATAGTTTGCAGTGAAGTTTGTTAAACCGTTGCTTAATGGGACAGAAGTACACGTTACTCTTTACTAGCACATTTGTAGATGAGTTTATTGCTGAACGACTCAGCTAGCAGTCTCACACACTTTTTAGGTTTTTCAAGTTTTGTGTGTAATGGTTTAGTCTATCAAACCTGACCCTTTTCTCCCCAGTATCACAACAGTGTGACTCCCAAAGTTCGGCTCAGTAAACAACCAATGATTCTAAAGCCAGAACAGAAAGATACAGTTGGAAGATGAATGATTGTGTTTTTATGATGCTTAGTAAAACTACCCCCTCTTCTTCTTCTCTGTGTTGTTGTCGTTCTTGTGTGTGTGTGTGTGTGTGTGTGTGTGTGTGTGTGTGTGTGTGTGTGTGTGTGTGCCTTAGAAGTCAAATAATACATTAGCCACACTTATAAAATCATCTGAATTTCATTTAGAGCTGAGATTCTAAGTTGTAAGCAGAAATCTTCTGCTCAGCCAGAAACATGTTTCCCCACTTTCACGATGCTGAGGTGTCAAATCCACAACCCCCAACAGATGGTTTGTTACACGCGGGTGTGAAGGGCGAGCTTTACTTACACACAGTAGATTTTTAAAGTTTTTGGGTGCAGTGGTTTAGCCACAGATGTAACTTCTACTTTTGATAAAGATCACTCCACCTGTTTATTTCTTAAGAAATGAAGCGTCTTTATTAAGCTCTTATTTATACATGTCTACACAATAATAGACACCGTGTGCTCTGTGACATTATAGTCTTCTACTTCTGCTTCCATTGGTTTGCATTTTAAACTCCCAGCCTTTCAGGTTGTTATGAACGACTTATATTTCTAACATTTGTGATGTAAAAGTGAACCATGTGACTTTTTTATTTTCTGTGTGATGGAAGGACTTAAGACACGAGTTATTTAATAAATAACAGTGTGATGGCCGTGGTACTTTATGTGGGTCAAATATGTTAAGGATAATGTTTATCAATGTAAAATTGAAAAGGACCTTTGGATAGATTATAACATCTTGTAAACAGTTACCTCAGAACCTGTACAGTCAGACCTATGTATGTAAGGTGAAACTTTCCACTGTACTTCCACTTAAGTAACTAAACACATAAAGTCACCCTTACCAATAATCCACGGCCATCACACTGTCATTTAGAATTGTTTAAATAACTCTTAAGTCCTTCCATCACACAGAAAATAAAAAGAGCTGCACATTAACCCCCACAATATATCGTCTTGATGCATTCTCAATCATCCAGGAAAATAAATCTCCAAAAGTTGATTCTGTTCATCTGGACGTAGCGTTTTGTGGGAGAAACGCTTCGTCACTCATCCAGGTGACGTCTTCAGTCTCAGCTGACTGCAGGTTTCAATCTTATAAGCAGTACATTTGCATAATGACTGAAACCAGCCCACTGAAGGAACAATGGGCTGGGAGGTCAGTTCCTTCATCATAATTATGGTCAAAGGAGCTTGCAAAGAAAAGCGTCTGGACTTCTTTAACTGAAGAAGTCCAGACGCTTTTCTTTGCAAGCTCCTTTGACTGCGATGACCTGGATGACTGAGAACCTTCACAGACAATCATAATTATGCAAATTCTCATGACCATTGATCAACAACCACTGACCAAAACCCACTTTGGGTTTGGGTTTTGGTCTTGGCTCCCCGAGAAGCCTGCAGTTAATCCAAAATGCTGCAGCAAGAGTCCTGACAGGGCTTAGTTGTTGTTCCTAGAGTATTTAAAAGTAGAATGGGAGGCAGAGCCTTGATGTGACACACAGGTTGTCCGAAAACAATTCCTCTAAATTTGCAAAGTTACTGATTTAAAAACATATTTTCAAAATTTTAGTTGCATGTCAAACATATGATAGACTCTTGAGCATGTTTATATAGCTACATTCACAATGGTATAACCATGCTAAATAAAAGATGCCCAAGCCCCAATGCACTCTAATGCAAGCCTCTGAACTGTATGTTGATAAGTACATGAAGTGTACCTCTACCTCTACAGCTGAAAACAGTTTGTATCCACACTCTGAGGGTCTGCTGAATTGTTTTTAATACGGCACTTTTTACGAACTGCAGATGATGAATTCCTCTTTATTGGAGAAAGTGTCCCTAAGCTACTGTTGCTCATACTTACTGAGTTCCCTAGCTACTTCCTGAAGAAGTCCAGACGCTTTTCTTTGCAAGCTCCTTTGACTACGATGACCTGGATGACTGAGAACCTTCACAGACAATCATAATTATGCAAATTCTCATGACCATTGATCAACAACCACTGACCAAAACCCACTTTGGGTTTGGGTTTTGGTCTTGGCTCCCCGAGAAGCCTGCAGTTAATCCAAAATGCTGCAGCAAGAGTACTGACAGGGCTTAGTTGTTGTTCCTAGAGTATTTAAAAGTAGAATGGGAGGCAGAGCCTTCAGTTTTCAGGTCCCTCTTCTGTGGAACCAGCTTCCAGTTGGGATTGGTGAGGCAGACACTCTCTACTCTACACTTCTCTACTTTGAAGATTAGGCTTAAAACTTTCCCTTTTACTAAAACATATAGTTAGGGCTGGACCAGGTGACCCTGAATTCTCCCTTATTTATGCTGCAATAGGTGTAGGCTGCTGGGGGATTCCCATGATGCATTGAGTATTTCTTCCTCAGTCAGCTTTCTCACTCACTATGTGTTAATAGAGCTCTCTGCATTCAATCATACTTGCTATTAATCTCTGTCTGTCTTCCACAGCATGTCTTTATCCTGTTTTCCTTCTCTCACCCCAACTGTCTATGGGGTGAAAGAAGAACCTGAACCTGGTTCTGTCGGAGGTTTCTTCCTGTTAAAAGCAAGATTTTCCTTCCCATTGTCACCAAAGGGATTGTTGGGTTTTGTATGTATTATTGCAGGGCAGGGGGTCCACTACCTCCATGATACAATCTGGAGCCACTAACCCTAAGGGTACATCTTTCACCATCTTACAATGCTGGGATTGCAGCCATTCCCCAACTCTCTGTGAGGGGTACTCATGGAATTTGATCAGTGGCTGTTGATCAATGGTCATGATTTGCATATTAATGATGAAGAAACTGACCTTACAGCCCATTGTTCATTCAGTAGGCTGTTTTCCGTCAGTGTGCAAATGTACTGTTTACTAAGAAGTCACTTGGAACACTGAAAACGCCACGTCCAGATGAACAGAATCAATTATTTTGGTACAAACAATTCACCACAAAAAAGACTCAATATTCAGGAAAATTCAGAAGTGCTTTAAACTGTGCAGTAAATATTTATGACAAACTCAAAACAATGTAACTTAAAACATACTGCAAAACAGTGCTGGCTCTCATTTCAGTGGGAGAAATTTTCATGGACATGTGCAGCTAGAATTTTACTTTAGAGGAAATGGGGTCAATGCAATTCTTAAGCATGTGTGCAAATGTCCGATGGATGGATGGACCTTTATTAATCCCTCGGGTCGGTTCCTCCGGGAAATTCAGTTTCCAGTAGCACAGCACCGACAGAAGTTACATGTTACAGATACGCTAAGGGAAATGAGAGTAAGGATATAAGCACACAGCCCCACTCCACTGACGACCTGCTGCTGGCCAACACCCTCAACGACTTTTACTGCTGGTTTGATGAGACATCAAGCAGCCTTGACACCTCCACCTTCCCCAACAATAGAGACACTTTGGTCCATCATCCCCCCACCTCCCCACTCCCACCAGCACAGAGCCACAGGAGCCCCCTCCTCACTCCACAGCTATGAGGATTTCACACCACCTTCTCCCACTACAACCCTTCATATTCATGAAGCAGATGTGAGGAAGCAGTTTAACCCTTTAGACCTACCACAGAACCAAGTCTGCCTGAGCTTATCTTTATATTTTTACATGTTGTAGTGCCATTTCTGGGAGTATTTCAAGTTGCTATACATCAATACAACCATTATATCCCAAATGTTTACAGTGGTATTTTTACACAAATTTCTAGTTAAAGAAATTTCAGAGATTCATCCCTCAAAATTGGAAATGTAAAAAAGTTACATAAAACAGTTTCCAAATTAATTTTGAGTGTCTTCATAGTTTTATTTTTGAGATACACCAATTTGTTTATACTGCAGCCACCAACTTTGTAATTGTCATTTACATGACTTATTTAAACATTCTCGTCTTGAATGCAAAATTCTTAAAAAGATCTTTTATCCTTTTAAGAGTAAATAAATCTGAAAGCTGTTCCATCCTAAAAGAGTACAACAATGTGTAGTTTATGATGTTCTAAAGGTTTCAGCAGCTTTTTGAATTTGTCACGTGTGTGGAAAGGTATGAGTGAGCCTTTGTATCTTACTGTGAGTGATGCTCGTCAGCACACAAACCCAGAGTTTCTCTACAGGAACACAGACAGAGTTATTCCCTGTACTGTAAGGACACATTCAGCATTGTGCAGTAAATCCAGATCATCCCAGTTAAATGATTACATGGATGTGAGTGTGATCGTCAGAGCAGCACTGATCAGTGTCAGGTTATAATGTCCACAGTGTACACAAACACTAAGTTTGAGTGTGTGCAGTGAGACTTCAGTCAAAGCATTTAACTGAGGTGTGAAAAAATAAGCTGAACTCTACAGCTTGTTGTGCTCCCCTGTGGCTTGACACGCCTTCCATCTGTTCTCCAGCATTTTCATTTACAGTCATAAAATATCTCCACATGTTGCTCCTCTTTCTCACTCTCTGCAGTCCAAATGCGTCTTCTGAGCGCATCTGAGTCACGTGACGGCCTAGTAACAAATTCCAACAGGGCAGGAGGAAGGGGGCGGAGCAAAGTGCGTCTGCCGCATAAGAAGAGGTGTTCACACAGACAGAGCTACTTTTTCATCCACAGCGAGTAAATAGTGAATCTACAGGAGAGAAACAAACAAAGTATCGATCATATACCACTACCAACGTCTGGATCGATATCTGCTTCGGTCCGCCCACCCTTGTCTCCTGGATCGTAGCTGCGATCAGCGTGAACCACGTGGGTCTCTGCTCACTGATCTGTTTCCTGTGTTTGGAAAGAGTTCCAGCTTCACCACGGAGTTTCTCTCGGTTTGTGGGCTCATCTAAAGGTAAGCACCGAGCTAACTTCAACACTAGATTTACTAACCCTGCGCAAATTTGCAGAAATCCCTTGAACCCAACACTTACTAGAATTACTGACTTTTTTATTTTCTGGTGAAAGTCCCGAGGTGTTAATCACCCCTGCTGAGATTTGTACAGGTCACATGCTCGATTCACATCCTGCTTTTGTTGTGCAAAGCATCCATTGTCTTTGAGGCCTGGCACATTTGCTTTTGCACACACATACAAACGCTGCAAATCTGTGTTTATTTGACAGTGTAAGACAAAAGCAGCAAAAATAAAAACTGTACCAAGAGTACAGTCTTAAAGGCTCACTATACAAACAATCTGGAGACATAAATATGGACACGTGTATTGAAAAATATTGATATATATATTAGGGCTGCCACGATTAGTCAACTAGTCTCGATTACGTCAACAATTCGTCAACGACTAATTTAATAGTCGACATGTCGTTTGTGTATATATGTGTATATATGTGTATATATATATATGTATGTATGTATATATATATATATATATATATACATATATATATATATATATACATATATATATATATATACATATATATGTATATACATATATATGTATATATATATATATATATATATATATATATATATATATATATATATATATATATATATATATATATATATATATGTAGATAGTTATTCGATTATTAGATTAAATAAAACTTTATTAATCCATCGGGTGGGTTCCTCCGGGATTTTCACACAGCTGAATAAACTGATTAAACAGAAGTGTGAGACGGTCGAGAATTTACGCCAGTGTCCTGTTATATTTTAGATAGCAAGGAGCAGATGGCCGAGTTTATTAAACTCCACCAAGACAGCGGTGACGCAAATCTTAAGGCTAGACCGTCCCATTTCACAGCCTCGCACTTCCGGCCCACGTAGACCGCGAAGGTCGGGTCCTCCGAAGAATGCAGCCGACGTTTTGGGACACAGCTTATGTGTTTCCTGCTGTTTTTTCTCCTCGTACACGTCTCTGAAACATCCGGAATACATCCTGTGCTAATCTCACTGATCAGGCGTACAGGCACTTTGCAGGCCAAATGTCTCTCACCTTTGCCCTAGAAACAAGTCTAATATTTATCTGTGTCTGTAAGTGTGTTTGCATTGACCCTCAAAAGACTGAATGCCAACTCTCATGAGCACATTTGCAATGTTACTTATTTAATAAAAGGTCACAAAATACCACTAATAAAAGGCCAGTTAGAATAATGTATTTCCCACAACTCACTGCCTCTGTTTGTATCTCTGTCACTGCAGGACCAACGTGGCTCGAGAAGTCAGCGCTCTGAGGAGCCCGACAAATTCGTTGAAGAAAGAAGTGGAAGAAAAAAATACAACTGTGACGAGTGTGGAAAGATATTACTGTGAAAGCTTCCCTAAAAATGCATCAGGTCATCCACACCGGAGAGAGACTGTTCAGCTGTGACGAGTGTGGAAAGTCTTTTACCCAATCTGGAAGCTTAAAAGCACACCAACTCATCCACACTGGAGAGAGACCGTTCAGCTGTGATGAGTGTGGAAAGTCTTTTACCCAATCTGTAAACTTAAAAACACACAAACTCATCCACACTGGAGAGAAACCGTTCAGCTGTGATGAGTGTGGAAAGTCTTTTACCCAATCTGGAACCTTAAAAACACACCAACTCATCCACAGTGGAGAGAGACCGTTCAGCTGTGGAGACTGTGGAAAGTCTTTTACCCACTCTGGAAACTTAAAAACACACAAACTGATCCACACTGGAGAGAAACCATTCAGCTGTGACGAGTGTGGAAAGTCTTTTACCCACTCTGGAAGCTTAAAAACACACCAACTCATCCACACTGGAGAGAAACCATTCAGCTGTGACGAGTGTGGAAAGTCTTTTACCCTCTCTGGAAGCTTAAAAACACACCAACTCATCCACACTGGAGAGAGACTGTTCAGCTGTGATGAGTGTGGAAAGTCTTTTACCCACTCTGGAAGCTTAAAAACACACCAACTCATCCACAGTGGAGTTAAAGCGTACACCTGTGATCAGTGTGGCAGAGCTTTTACTCACAGTAGCAGCTTACAGAGTCATCTAGTTACCCACTCTGGAATTAAAGCATACAGCTGTGACATTTGTGGAAAAACTTTCAGCCGGATAGGGAGGCGAAATACACACCTACGCATTCACACCAGACATGATGTGTACTGCTGTGATCAGTGTGGCAAACGGTTTGGTACAAACACAGAGTTACGATGTCACATGTTTACCCACACTGAGGAGAGACCTTATAAATGTGACCTGTGTGAGAAGACTTTTAAATCTCCACATTCTCTGAAAGCACACCAACAGATCCACAGTGGAGAGAGACTGTTCAGCTGTGGAGACTGTGGAAAGTCTTTTACCCAATCTGGAAACTTAAAAACACACAAACTGATCCACACTGGAGAGAGACCGTTCAGCTGTGATGATTGTGGAAAGTCTTTTACCCAATCTGGAAGCTTAAAAACACACCAACTAATCCACACTGGAGAAAAACCATTCAGCTGTGACGAGTGTGGAAAGTCTTTTACCCAATCTGGAAGCTTAAAAACACACCAACTCATCCACACTGGAGAGAGACTGTTCAGCTGTGATGAGTGTGGAAAGTCTTTTACCCACTCTGGAAACTTAAAAACACACCAACTCATCCACAGTGGAGTTAAAGCGTACACCTGTGATCAGTGTGGCAGAGCTTTTACTCACAGTAGCAGCTTACAGAATCATCTAGTTAGCCACTCTGGAATTAAAGCATACAGCTGTGACATTTGTGGAAAAACTTTCAGCCGGATATGGAGGCGAAATACACACCTACGCATTCACACCAGACATGATGTGTACAGCTGTGATCAGTGTGGCAAACGGTTTGCTACAAACACAGAATTACGATGTCACATGTTTACCCACACTGAAGAACGACCTTATAAATGTGACCTGTGTGAGAAGACTTTTAAATCTCCACATTCTCTGAAAGCACACCAACAGATCCACACCAGAAAGACTCTACAAGTGCAGTTACTGTGAGGTATGTATTTTTATTTTCATCTTGTCAGCCCGACTGTTTGAAACAACTCTGCTCATCAAATTGTGTTAGCATGTTAGCAATTCTACTGCATGGAAAAACACCTCTGAATGATTATTCAGACTCTAATCACAGGTTTTTAGTGATAGTGTTTGAGAATTGTATTACTGTTATTGTAGCATTAGACTAGTATTAATTTAATGTTTTTACTCTTATTGTTTTTATAGCACATTAGTAAACAGTAAAATGTAATTGGACTTTGTTAGAGATGCTCTTTATTTCAGGCGACGTTCAGGATAAAAATGTTGAAGGACTGACTTACACTGTCTTTGTGTCTTTGTTTAGAAGCAGAGCAACACAGATGGATCAAGTTCTCAACCCTGTCATCGCTGTGGGAAAGACTTTTGTTGTGACCTTTGTGGAAAAACTTGAAGTCATTGAAGGACTCTGAAAATACATCAACGTAGACACACTGCAGACAAAATGAACTACTGTAAAGAATGCGGGAGAGGCTTCACCACTTCAAAGCACTTCAAAGCACTTCAAACAATATGAACTCACTCACAGTGGCGTTAAAAAGCATGTCTGCGATCAGTGTGGGTCATCCTTCATCAGTGCACGTCAGCTTGAAAAGCATAAACGAGTCCACACATGAGAGAAACCATACAAGTGCAGACACTGTGACAAAACCTTTTCACAATCATGTGATCATACTAAGCATGAACGTAGACACATGAAAGAGAACTTCATCTGTGAAACAGTTTGAGTAATCTCAGTTCATACTCCACTCACAAACAATTACATTACAATGTTACAAATAAACTGTCACGTCTTGATTCCCGCTTTTACGTTAATCTTGTAAACAGTACATTTGCATAACGACTGAAACCGGCCCAATGAATGAACAATGGGCTGTGAGGTCAATTTCTTCATCATTAATATGCAAATTCTTATGACCATTGATCAACCACCACTGGTCAATGGCCATGAATATCATTCACAGAGTAAAACTTTGCATAATGATTATGAAGGAACTGTTTTACTGTTACCAATGTTAAAAAACATTTACTAAATTATCTCCTCTGTGCAAACATCAGCGTGATGCAGGACTGAAATCACTCCCATCTCTGGATCACAGTGAATCTGAAGAGACAGAAAGATCCTCTTCTGGTTTCAGGGTCAGACTTAAACCCTTGAGATCAGGCTCCACAGAGTTCAGGTGGAGTCTTCTGTAAAGATCTGATTAGGCACCTATGAATGAAAATGTGCCTCGTTACATTTAAAGCTTTCTAAACTGTTCTACTGTAGTGTTTGTGTGGTTAGCTTTGTTCCAGCAGTTTGATTAAGAAATCTGTTTCCTGTTATATTTTTATTGAATGCATTGATCCATGTGTTCTGCAGGTTTTTTTTTCAGCTTGTGTAATGAAATCCTGCAACAGTTAAACCAAAATTTTATATGTTAAATAAAGAAATGGTTTACTGACAAAGAGTTTGAGCCGTGATGTAAATTTCCTGTATATCAGAGCAACACCTGAAGTGACCAGTGTTTAAAGTCAGAGTCAAATTTTGTGTCAGCATGACCTTGTCAAAACTGCTTGGCGATGCTTCACTATGTTATCTGGTAACTGTTAGGGCGTAGAAGGACGAAACTCCCAGGGTGACCAGTGCCAGGAGCTTCCTGATGCAGAGAGTTCAGTGTGGGGGTTATAAAGGAGAAGCTGAGGCATCCCAAGGTTAAAGCTGGCATAACTGAACTTTAATGTTTGATGTGTGTTTTGGCTGTCCTGCGTACAGTAATTATTAGCTTGAACACAGCAGAGCTTGATATAAAGACCTGGGTGACAACTAACTTTATGCTGCTGATTATACTTGGCCCTTAAATACTTAGAAATATGGTATCTAACCAGATACTTGCTCTGGATGGCATTACCTTGGCCTCCAGTAACGCCTTGGAGTAATATTTGACCAGGACATTAAACAAACATTTAGGGCTGTGTGATGGACCAAGTTGAAAAAGCAGAAGGAGTCACAAGAATTATTAGAAAAACAGGATTTTCATTCATTTGACCCAAAAATTATATTTACAAAAGTAATTAATGTTGAGCTCATAAAGCAGGTCAAAGAAACAAACTGAACTCAGGCAAAGAACTGCAAACTTAACAAACCAAATGACTGCACAAAGAAATATAAGTGACCTAAACATGAAATGGCACAGAAGGGTAAATATAATGTCTGATCAGACCACTATGACACACAAGGAGTAACTAAACAAATCACAATTGTAAACAAAAAACATGGCAGTATAGTCTGGTTTGTTAATAAACTAAACACCAAAGAAGGAAATCAAAACTAAACCCTAAACTCAAACATTAAGTACAAATACTTTGTTTTAAAAGTAGAATGGGAGGCAGAGCCTTCAGTTTTCAGGCTCCTCTTCTGTGGAACCAGCTTCCAGTTTGGATTCAGGAGACAGACACTATCTCTACTTTCAAGATTAGGCCTCAAACTTTCCTTTTTGCTAAAGCATATAGTTAGGGCTGGACCAGGTGACCCTGAATCCTCCCTTAGTTATGCTGCAATAGACGTAGGCTGCCAGGAATTCCCATGATGTATTGAGTTTCCAGTCACCAGTCCCAGTTCCAGTCACCTTTCTCACTCACTATGTGTTAACAGACCTCTCTGCATTGAATCATATCTGTTATTAACCTCTGTCTCTCTTCCACAGCATGTCTTTATCCTGTCTTCCTTCTCTCACCCCAACCGGTCGCATCAGATGGCCCCGCCCCTCCCTGAGCCTGGTTCTGCCGGAGGTTTCTTCCTGTTAAAAGGGAGTTTTTCCTTCCCACTGTCGCCAAAGTGCTTGCTCACAGGGGGTTATATCATTGTTGGGCTTTTCTCTGTATCTACTGTACAATATAAAGCGGCTTTTGTTGTTAATTGGCGCTATATAAATACAATTGAATTGAATTAAATTGGTTATTTAGTAGGTCTAAAGGGTTAAACTGCTTCCTCACATCTGCTTCATGAATATGAAGGGTTGTAGTGGGAGAAGGTGGTGTGAAATCCTCATAGGTGTGAAGTGAGGAGGGGGCTCCTGTGGGAGAAGTCTTTGATAGCGTGGATGGCTCTGTTGTGGGGGGAGTGGGCAAGGTGGGAGGATGAGTGACCAAAGTGTCTCTATTGAGGTGTGAAAGCTGCTTGATGTCTCATCAAACCGGCAGTAAAAGTCATTGAGGGTGTTGGCCAACAGCAAGTCGTCAGTGGAGTGGGGCTGTGTGCTTCCTGAAGTGAAACTCTGGCATTTAAAGATGAATGGGAAAAACTCGCTCACAGCTGACTAATGAACATTTGCATGCATGCTTAAGAACTGCATTGACCCCATTTCACCCAAGGTTTAAAATTCTGCCCACAAATGTCATGTCTTTGTGAGGTAGTGCATTTCAATTGTTGTTTCCATATTTGAGTCCATTCATCCTGTGTTATGCACACTCCTCCCTCCTTCTCCCATAATATCGTATTTGTAAAAAATGTATACAAACAGGAAATGTGTTTTTTGTTGACGTCACCACTATATGCCTTTTTGAGCATTGCTATCAAATCTACATTAGTGTCCGACACCACTCTAATTGTCCTCTTTATATAGTGTCTTATTAACAAGTATCGGCATAAATCCTGTCTTTCCAGATTGTATTTCTTTTTTAATGTATCAACACTAATTAAATTTCCATCTTTAATCAAGCTATCAAATGTAGGTAATCCTTTAGCAGACCAACTTTTAAGACGTGAGTCCAATTTTTGGGGGGTAATGTCAGAGACATAAGCATACCATTTAAATAATACCAAGTCTTGTTCTAGTTTAAATTCAAAAATATATATTGTTAATTAAATGTTAAATAAAAACTATAAAAAGTTGCATTTCCTGCGAAAATGCAGTGTAGTGGAATCTGATGAAAACGGCAGGAAAATCTCCCTTTTAACAGGAAAGCAGAACTCTCAAATAACCAGGCTTAGTGTCTGCCTCACCAATCCCAACTATAAGCTGGTTCCATGGCAGAGGGACCTGAAAACTCAAGGCTCTGCCTCCCATTCTACTTTTAAATACTCAAGGAACAAGAAGTAAGCCCTGTCAGTACTCTTGCTGCAGCATTTTGGATTAACTGAAGGTGTCTCAGGAGGTTTTTAGGACATCTTGATAATAGCAAATTACAGTAGTCCAGTCTAGAAGTAATAAATTAATTAACAGCATCACTCTGAGACAGGATATTTTGAGATGTTTAGAGATATTGGCACTCCACCCTTTTCCGGCTGAGAACCATGGCCTCAGATTTGGAGGTGCTGATCCTCATTCCCGCTGCTTCACACTCGGCTGTAAACCGTTCCAGTGCGAGCTGGAGGCCCCACCCGATGAAGCCAACAGAACCACATCAATCAATCAATCAATCTTTATTTATAAAGCACTTTTCATACAAGCACAAAGTGCTTTACATGGTTAAAAGCAGCCCCCCCCCCCCCCCCCCCCCCCCCCCCCCACACACACACACACACACGCGCACACTTAAAAAGTAAGATTGGACTGGGTACGCATGAGCCAAGTGAGGAAACACTATCATGGGGAGCCGTCTGCACCGGGAGCCTCCAGGCTGGGCTCACAGCAGGAGGGAGGCAAAGAAGCCCCCCAGCCAGGCTGAGAGGACCCCCAGAGCCCCAGCAGCCACGGTCGATCACAGCCCCGGTGCAGAGAGCGCCCTCCGAGGAAACACTGGCGATATGACACAATAGGATATATACTGGGTAAAAAGATAAAATAAATAAGAACGGGATACAGTATAAATATAAATAGAGTAAGAAGATTAAAAAATGAATAAGAATAAAATCAATAAATATTAGGTAAAACCTAAATTAACAATAGAATAACAGGATAGAATAAATAAGTGTAAAATAAATAAACGTTAAGTAAAAGCTAAATTAAAAAGGTGGGTCTTGAGCCTGTTCTTAAAAACATGTACGTTCTCTGCGGCCCTGAGCTCCTCCGGGAGGCTGTTCCACAGACGAGGACCATACCACTGAAAAGCTGCCTCTCCGTGAGTATGTGTCCTGACTTTAGGGACAATCAAAAGGCCAGTACCAGAGGACCTCAAGGTCCGCGAGGGTTCATATGGTAAAAGCAGATCTGAGAGATAAGAAGGCCCAGGACCATTAAGACATTTAAAAACCAATAAAAGAACTTTAAAATCGATCCTGAAACACACGGGGAGCCAGTGCAGCGATTCTAAAACCGGTGTAATGTGGGCCCGCCCTCTCGTCTTCGTCAGCACACGAGCTGCAGAGTTTTGTAAAGGTTGTAAAGTTGAAATATTCTTTTTAGGAAGACCAGAGAGCAGGGCATTACAGTAATCAATGCGACTGGTAATAAAAGCATGCATCAACATCTCCGTGTTGGCCCGAGAGAGAATAGGGCGGACTCTGGCTATATTTTTTAGATGATAAAATCCAGTTTTGGTTACATGTTTAATATGTGGGATAAAACCAAGCTCAGAGTCAAAAACAACACCCAGGATTTTCACTTGTAGCGAAGGACATAGTGAAAATGCCTGTAATTTAGACAAGAGTTTCTCTCTCTGAGCCTCAGGACCGACGATTAAAACTACAGTTTTGTCCTGGTTAAGCTGTAAAAAGTTTTCTGCCATCCAAGATCTTATATCTAAAATACAGTTAAAAAGGGCATCCATTGGTCTGGTGTCATCAGGAGACATGGAAATGTACAGCTGAGTGTCATCAGCGTAACTGTGAAAGTTCACTCCATGCCTCCTGATGACACCGCCAAGAGGGAGCATATACAAATTAAAAAGTACAGGGCCTAAAACTGACCCTTGAGGCACACCACATGTCATTTCATGGATCTTAGAGGAGCATGTATCCATACTCACCATAAAAGTTCTGTCTGAGAGATAGGAAGTGAACCAGTTGTGTACAGCACCAGAGAGGCCCACCATGTGTTTCAGTCTGTTTAAAAGAATAGCGTGGTCTACTGTATCAAAGGCTGCGCTTAGATCCAGTAGCACCAGGACTGAGAGCTTTTGGGAGTCCCAGTTACATCTAAGATCATTTAAAACCTTTAGGAGAGCAGTCTCTGTGCTGTGGTTCACCTTAAATCCAGACTGGAATATCTCCAGGATCTGTCTATCACTCAAAAAGTCATTAATCTGAGTAACAACAAGTTTTTCTAAAATTTTACTTACAAATGGTAAGTTGGATACAGGTCTGTAGTTATTAAAATCTTTACAATCCAAATTGCTCTTCTTCAGAAGGGGCCTCACCACCGCCGTTTTAAAGGCAGCAGGGAAGACACCCAACTGAAGAGAGCAATTCATCATGTATAAAAGCTCAGCTTCAAAAAATCCATAAAGTGTTTTAGAGAGTGAAGAAGGGATTGGATCTAAAAGACATGTGGTGGGTCTCACTGTGGAGAAAACTTAAGGTTCTCAGCATTAACCAGGACAAAGCTGTCCAGTGTCTCCTTGGGTACAATCGAGTCCTCAGATGTGTTTAAAATCATATCGCGAGAAGATAAAATATCAGATCTGATGGCGCTGATTTTTCCCCTGAAGTGGTCTGCAAACTGCTCACAGAGCGAGTCTGTGGGGGTTCTGTGGGAGCTGTTAAAATCAGGGTTAAATAAATGATCTATGGTGGAAAAGAGGACCTTGGGATTATTTTTGTTATTACTGATTATTTTGGCAAAGTATGAATTTCTTGAATTCCTTAATATATTATTGTACATTTTAAGTTGCTCGCAAAATATTTCATGGTTGATTGTATTTTTATTTTTCCTCCATCTCCTTTCTGCTGCCCTGCAATTTCTTTTGAATTTTTTGACTTCTTCGTTTCTCCAGGGTGATGCATGTTTTACGTTAATCTTTTTGGTGGTAAGTGGAGCAACGGAGTCAAGGCTTTTCTTCAGTTTTCTGTTAAAATGACTAAAAATAAAATCACAGGGTGCAGGTAAAATCACAGGGGGGCATTCGTCTAAAACCCTGGTAAAATTTGCAGCCAATTCAGAGGTTAGATAGCGCCTCCTCACAGTTCACACCGAGGTTTCCCGCTGAATAAAACCGGTGATGTTAAAAAACACACAGTAGTGGTCAGAGACAGCCAAGTCAACAACAGAGGACACACTGGCGGACAGCCCATGGGTGATGACCAGGTCCAGGGTGTGTTCTCTGTTGTGAGTCGGCTGCGTGACGTGCTGGGTAAAATCCAAACAGTGAAGAATGTTTAAGAATTCTTTTGATGCAGGGTCAGAAGGATTATCTATGTGCAGGTTAAAATCACCGGTTAAAATTATCATATTATATTTTGAATGTATGTTTGTTAAAAATTCTGAGAATTCCTTGATAAAAGCAGCACTGTCTTTAGGTGGTCTATAAATTGTGATAGATAAAACTGGAGGGCTGCTGAAAACAATAGCATGGAATTCGAAAGTGGTAAAATGATCAAATAAAATGTGTTTGGTGGTGAGTGTGTTGTTGGCTAAAGATGCAGTCCCACCACCTCTCTTACCACTTCTAATAGAAAAAGAGAAATTAAAATTTGGTGGGGAGGCCTCAGTGAGAACAACTGGTGCATCCGAACCCAGCCATGTTTCAGTTAAAAATAAACAGTCAAGTTTATTATCTAAAATTAAATCATTAATAATAAAAGACTTGTTCAACAGAGAGCGGACATTTAAAAGTGCCATACTGATTGAGACCGGTGGATTTTTGACAACAGAGTTGAATGGATGTTGACATTTTTGAAGAGGCCGGAGGTTATTAATGTTTTTGGAGTTACTGGATTTATGATAATTCTGTTGCTCTCTGTTTGTGATTATAACGGGTATTGTGTTGACTGTGGGAGAGAAAGGTCCGAGTCCAGAGTTTTGTGTATTACTGTTAAAAGTGGAACAAATATAGGAGCTGGGACCAGGGGAACATCAGTCAGTGACAGACAGATCAGCAGGTAATGTCGGTTTGGGGTAGTGACAGGGCGGTGTGCGGGAGTGCTGTACGCCAAATGCCAAATTGGCGGACAGCAAACGGCGTCCCCAGGCGTTGAGGTGGAGCCCATCTGCTCCAAAAAGATGCCTCCTCTCCCAGAAGGCATCAAAATTGTTAATAAAACCCACGCCATGGGAGACACAGGCGGAGGAAAGCCAGGTGTTAAGGCTGAGCAGCCGGCTGAAACGGCCTATCCCTCTGCCACAGGTGGGGGTGGGCCCGGAGATAAAAGCACTCACCTGCAACTGACCAAGGAGGCTGAAGAGTTGGAGGAAGTCCAGCTTCAGCAGCTCAGATTGCTGTTTGGGGATGTCATTGGTGCCGATATGGATGATGAGCCGGTTGGCCAGTGGGTGGGATGCCAGAATGTTGGGAATTCTGTCCACTATGTCGGCAATGGTGGCTCCCGGGAACGACAGCGTGAACGCCCCCCTCATCCGCACGTTCCTGACGATGGAATCCCCGAGGACCAGCGTGGAGAGAGGAGGTGCCATCGGGGGCTGCTGGCCATCTGAGACGCCCTCGCCGCGGCACCGGGGGTGTTCAGATGGAGATGCGCCAGCCGGACTGCGTGAGTGACTCCCAGGTAGCCGCGCCATGGGTCCTCTTCTCCGAGGAGCCGGGGTGAAGCACAGCTCTCCGCGGTGAGTTTGCACCACAGCGTCGGGTTGCCCGCCGCGGCTCCGGGGGCGTAGTGGTGGAGATGGCGCAGACCTCAGCGTCATCTCCACAGCGGGATGGCAAGGGTTAGCGGCCAGAGGAGGAAAGTCCACAGGATCCAGGACATTGAATTTATTCTCCAGTACTACCGCGCCGGAGGGGTGATGGTGCGAGAGACGGATCCTCCTGGCCCCTCTGCAGCCACCGCGCGTCTCAACCATGGTCCATGGCGCTGGTTGGAGTGGAGTGGAGCTGACCTGACATCATCCGCAAAAAGCAGAGATGAGATTCTGAGGCCACCAAAGTGAAAGCCCTCCGCCACTTGGCTACACCTAGAAATCCTGTCCATAAAAATTATGAACAGAATCGGTGACAAAGGGCAGTTTGAACAAGTCCGACTTATTGTCGGCAATGCGAACCAAGTTCTTGCAACGGTTGTATAGGGATCGAATGGCCCGTAGCAATGGGCCAGACACCCCATACTCCCGCAACACCTCCCACAGGACACCCCGAGGGACACGGTCGAATGCCTTCTCCAAGTCCACAAAACACATGTAGACTGGTCGGGCAAACTCCCATGCACCCTCAAGTATCCTCGAGAGGATAAAGAGCTGGTCCAGTGTTCCGTGACCAGGACGAAAACCGCATTGTTCCTCCTGTATCTGAGGTTCGACTAGTGGATGAACTCTCCTTTCCAGCACCCTGGTATAGACTTTCCCAGGGAGGCTGAGGAGTGTGATACCCCTGTAGTTGGAACACACCCTCCGGTCTCCCTTCTTAAAGATGGGGACCACCACCCTGGTCTGCCCCTGATCTCCACGCAACATTGTAGAGGCGTGTCAACCAGGACAGCCCTACAACGTCCAGAGCCTTCAGGAACTCGGGGCGGACCTCATCAACACCAGGGGCTCTGCCACCAAGGAGTTGTTTAACTGCCTCAGTGACCTGGCCCCTGGTAATTGGTGGGTCATTCCCCTCATCCCCAGACTCTGCTTCTTCCTCGGAAGATGTGTCAGTGGGATTAAGGAGGTCCTCGAAGTATTCCTTCCACCGCCTGACAATTTTCTCAGTTGACGTCAGCAGCGCTCCGCCAGCACTATACACAGTGCAGGTAGAGCACCGCTTTCCCCTCCTGAGACGCCTGACGGTTTGCCAGAATCTCTTCGAGGCAGTCCGAAAGTCTTTTTCCATGGCCTCTCCGAACTCCTCCCACACCCAAGTTTTTGCTTCAGCCACTGCCCGAGCCGCAATCCGCGTGGCCTGTCGATACCTGTCAGCTGCCTCCGGAGTCCCACAGGCTAACCAAGCCCGATAGGACTCCTCCTTCAGCCTGGTGGCTCCCTTCACCTCTGGTGTCCACCATTTGGTTCGGGGATTACCACCACGGCAGGCACCAACCACCTTGCGGCCGCAGCTCAATGCAGCAGCTTCGGCAATGGAGACGCTGAACATGGTCCATTCGGACTCAATGTCCCCAGTCTCCCTCGGAATGCTGTTGAAGCTCTTCCGGAGGTGTGCGTTGAAGATCTCGCGGACTGGGGCCTCTGCTAGACGTTCCCAGCACACCCTCACTACGCGTTTAGGTGCACCAGGTCTGTCCAGCGTCCTCCCCCGCCACCTGATCAAACTCACCACCAGGTGGTGATCAGTTGACAGCTCAGCCCCTCTCTTTACCCGAGCGTCCAGAACATATGGTCGCAGGTCTGGTGATACGATTACAAAATCGATCATCGACCTACGGCCTAGAGCGTCCTGGTGCCACGTGCACTTATGGACACTCTTATGTTCAGACAAGGTGTTCGTTATGGCCAAACTGATTAGCACAGAAGTCCAATAAAAAAAACACAGCTCGGGTTCAGATCAGGGAGGCCGTTCCTCCCAATCACGCCCCTCCAGGTCTCGATGTTTGGAATCATGTATGATTTTCGTTCCACTTCTCATGTGTACACCACTTTGTATTGGTCTTTCACGTGGAATTCCAATACAATTGATTCATGTTTGTGGCTGTAATGTGACAAAATGTGGGAAAAGTTCAAGGGGGCCGAATACGTTTGCAAGACACTGTATTAGCAAAAGACAAGAGTGGGTTTACAGGAAACACTGTTAAATGTTCAGTTTCTATGCCATATGTTAAAACAAGTTCTAGAGTGTGATTAACATGATCGGTGGGTTCTTTTACATTAAAGATCAACAAAAGTGGTCAAGAAAAGATTGAGACCCATCAGACCAGGCAACATTTTTCAATCTCTGCAACATTCAGATTTTAGGGGCAGAATTTGTCTTAAACAACATAAAGCATGGATCCATCCTGCTGCTGGTGTAATAGCATGGAGATATTTGGTTGGCACAATGTGAGTCCCTTAGTACCAACTGACATCATTTATAGACCACAGCCTATCTGAGTCTCAGTTAGGGCTGTGCGATATATCGAGTTTTTTTAAAATATAGATATATTTTTATACGAGATATAAGATGTGACAATATCCTTTATATCGATATAGTCTATGTTACGTTATAATTATAGTTGTGGAGCCACAAGTTTGCCTCTCTTTCGTCCACTTTTGTCTCTACGCAACGTTACTCGACCTCGCCTCTCTCCTTAACTGAACACAACTCCCCCTCCTCCCCCATCGCTTCACCTGCAGACAGCGACAAGATGGACACGGTAAATCTCCTTTAACGAGTTACTGTGCATCGCCCTGTACAGCGTCAACGTATTAACGAGCTAACCACACTAATGCCATGCAGCCCAGAGCGGCTGCACAGCCTAAAATCCTTTCATTCTCTTAAAAGTTGACAGTGCGCCTTTTGTATGAATTCTGGTTGTGCTTGATGACCGCGAACCGATTTTATGTGGAACACGGCGCTCAGCAATCTGTCAAAAAATGTTTTAGTATGACTTTGGTAAGCTACGGAGCTGCACCGCTTGATGGATTGTCAGAGCATTAAGGCTACCGAGGAGCCTCGCGTAGTAATACGTACTCTGCTTCAATGTAATATTACCGTAGTGTGTGTGTATAAGGACCATAAATGGCACCTGTTAAGAGACATGGTTACGAAGATGATTTAAAACTCCAGCCTGTCAGTCACACAGTAGAAGTGGGGAACAGAGCAGCTGTGAAATCTGTCTTTGTTATTATGCTCACCGTCTGTTAGTTTACATTTTGACTGCACAATTGTGAGCTCTTTGTTATGCACAAAAACAACAGTTTTCTTTTATTTATGGAGCATTATCATTTAATAAATGCTCATAATTTATTTTTGAGTAGTTTTTTTTATGTACATCTATGCTGTATAAAAAATAAAAGTGCCTGTGTGACATCTGGGACACAGCTTTGACTAAGAACTCTTTTTGTTCTTACTTTAAAAAAATATTGAGATATATCGAGATATGAATTTTGGGTCATATCGCCCAGCCCTAGTCTCAGTCCAATAGAGCACCTTTGGGATGTGGTGAAATAAGATTCACATCATGGATGTCCAGCTGAAAAATCTGCTGTCATGTCAATATAGACCAACAACTTCTGAAGAGAGGCAGTGCCAACAAAGGAAGCACTGATAAACGGAGCAAGTCAAACCACAACTTTAAATGATTATTTTCCAAAATTAATCTTTTTTATATCTCAAACACAAATCAGAATTTTTAAATACCTACAGCAACTTTGTTAAAATCTAAAAGATTTTAAAGATCTTATTTTTTCATAAATTTCAGGTCAGGATTTTCAGTAAGCTGCAGGAACCCTGTTCAGTGTGAGAACAGCCAAGTAACTAAATGACTCCGTAAGCTGCTACTGTGAGTAAAAGCTCTGCCACACTGATCACAGCTGTACGGTTTAACTCCACCGTGGAGGAATTGGTGTGTTTTTAAGCTTCCAGACTGGGTAAAAGACTTTCCACAGTCGTCACAGCTGAACGGTCTCTCTCCACTGTGGATGAGTTGGTGTCTTTTTAGGGAACGCGCCCAGGGAAAATCTTTCCCACACTCGTCACAGGTGTATTTCTTCTTCCCCTTTGTTCTGTAGGTTTGTTGGCCTCCTGAGAGCGCTGACTTCTCGCCCCATATTGGTCCTGCAGTGACAGATATACATATATATATATATATATATATATATATATATATATATATATATATATATACACACATACATACATACATACATATATATGTATATATATATATATATATATATATATATATATATATATATATATATATATTAGGGGTGCAACGATACACAAAATTCACGGTTCGGTTTGGTTCGATACTTTGGTGTCACGGTTCGATATTTTTTCGATACAAAAAAAATGTTCATGCCTTTTTATTAATTTGTCATTTATTAAATTTTCACAGCACATTCTGCACCACCTCTCTGTGCGTTCATCATTTGTTTGAAGCCAGCTCACCTCCTGCAACCACTTGTCCGAGAATACGCGCTTCTTTTGTGGTTTGGACTCCTTCTGACATTTCTTTGGAGGTGGAGGAACACCAAAGTAACTGCTTAAAGGAGCTTCTTCGACATCTTTAAGAGTTCTAAACAAATGTCTGTCCTCCTCCAGAAAATCTTATGTATGCAAACAGGCGTTGCAACTTCTTATCTTGTGCGCGTTTTTTATTTTGACAACGAATACGCACCTGCGGACCACTTATGTGCAGCCCTGGTTATTTAGCTCGTCATATTGCAGCCACAGAAATTATTTTGTCCATGAAACCATAAAGCTGCACTTTCTTTTTGCCAAATTCAACCTTCAACTCATTTTAGCGTACATGGCTGATATATTCACAGCTCTCAATCATCTCAATCAGCAGATGAGTGATGTGTCGGTTGCGAACAAAACGGCTCTTAGAGTCAACTCTTTTAAGTGAACGACCCGAGCCGGCTCCTTATTGGGAGCCGTGGGTTTTTTTTTTCTCTTTCTCTCACCCTCTCTCGCACTTTTTTTTCCTGCTTCACTCCGTGCTTTGTGCTTTGCGCTGGGAAGAGGGGGAGGGGAGAGAGAGAAAGAGAGCCAGGGACAACAAGGTCACATTAGAAAGGTATAGTAATCATCCACAACTATTTTCAGTTGCAGGTGATAAAGGATTCAGAAAGTTTATTCATGCAGGTCCATATGACAAAGAATGTGCATCTTCTTTTGTTTTCATATTATAATTTATATTTAATTGTGTTGTGGTTTGCAGTGTTTTGTGTTGTTTCACTTTAAATTTGTTTAAAAGAAAAAGCTGAAAATTTAAATAGTTAAAAGTTGAAATGTGAATAGTTGGTTTCTTTTAAATTAATTATATATATATATATATATATATATACATACATATATATATATATATATATATATATATATATATATATACATACATATATGTATTCTGTTGTATACATATATACATATATATATATATATATATATATATATATATATATATATATATATATATATATATATATATAATTAATTTAAAAAAAACTGTTACTGTTACTACCAAACACCCAATCCGATTGTTGGTACTTGCTGGCTTGTGTAGCCACTAGGTAACAAAAGCTCAACACGGCCCCTAGCATCCTGGAGCACTTCTGTTGTATTTTGGAGTTTGTACGTGTTTTGTCTCTAGGGGCCACCTTAAATACACTTTTATTTATTCACTCCACATAAAATGTAATAAATAAATCATATAATACAAAAACCAACTATTCACATTTCAACTTTTTCTTTTAAACAAATTTAAAGTGAAACAACACAAAACACTGCAAACCACAACACAATTAAATATAAATTATAATTTGAAAACAAAAGAAGATGCACATTCTTTGTCATATGGGCCTGCATGAATAAACTTTCTGAATCCTTTATCACCTGCAACTGAAAATAGTTGTGGATGATTACTATACCTTTCTAATGTGACCTTGTTGTCCCTGGCTCTCTTTCTCTCTCTCCCCTCCCCCTCTTCCCAGCGCAAAGCACAAAGCACGGAGTGAAGCAGGAAAAAAAAGTGCGAGAGAGGGTGAGAGAAAGAGAAAAAAAAAACCCACGGCTCCCAATAAGGAGCCGGCTCGGGTCGTTCACTTAAAAGAGTTGACTCTAAGAGCCGTTTTGTTCGCAACCGACACATCACTCATCTGCTGATTGAGATGATTGAGAGCTGTGAATATATCAGCCATGTACGCTAAAATGAGTTGAAGGTTGAATTTTGCGGGGCTTGAAATCAGATCCGCGACTACTTGAGCCAAAATGTCTTTACTCGTGTCTTCTATTCTGTCGCTGATGGTCTCATTTGAAAGAGGAATTTGGGATAATTTACCTTCGGCCGCTGTTCCGAGTATCAGATTCGCCATCTTTAACGCAGCTGGTTTCAGGAGTGTTTCACCAATGGTGTGTGGCTTGCCCTGCTTTGCGATCAGGTAAGCAACTTCGTACGATGCTGTAAGGATCAGTTTGTTAACGGGTACAAATCCAAGAGCAGGCAGAGTGGGTCTTTCATCAAATCTGGCTCTCTTCTAGTGATGTTCGATTCGTGAACGAATCGTTCAATACTCGAGAATCACTTTACTGACTCGTGAATCATGATTCACAAGCCCAACTGACTCACTGACTCATCCCTGTTTCTGTTAGCAAACTAATTCGCTTAGTAGAAATATATCTAGCTTATAATTAAAATTGTGGGGGGGGAAAAACAACAGCCAGTTTCTTAACAAAAGCATTTCTGCTCTGAATTGGAAGAAAAAACCCTGAGTAGAAGCTCACATCAAGAAAATAGCTCCTCGGTTCACAGTAGCATCGCTCTGCTAACATGCTAACAGCACATTCGAGCTACTCACCCCCTCCCTTCCTGTGCTGAATCGTAAGCGTAAGCAAATCACTCAGGACTCGCTCACCCCCTCCCTCCTGTGCTGAATCATAGAGCGAACGAATCACTCAGGACTCACTAACCCCCTCCCTCCTGTGCTGAATCGTAAGCGTAAGCGAATCACTCAGGACTCGCTCACCCCCTCCCTCCTGTGCTGAATCATAGAGCGAGCGAACGAATCACTCACTCACTCACCCCCTCCCTCCTGTGCTGAATCGTAAGCATAAGCGAATCACTCAGGACTCGCTCACCCCCTACCTCCTGTGCTGAATCATAGAGCGAACGAATCACTCAGGACTCGCTCACCCCCTACCTCCTGTGCTGAATCATAGAGCGAACGAATCACTCAGGACTCACTAACCCCCTCCCTCCTGTGTTGAATCGTAAGCGTAAGCGAATCACTCAGGACTCGCTCACCCCCTCCCTCCTGGCTCACAGCTTCTTCTTCTTCTTGGTTGGCAACCAATGTTAAGGTTCATTACCGCCCCCTGGCTCACAGCTCAGTGGACATTTAGATGAGAAAATATATATTTGACAAATAAAATACAAATAAACAAAATAAATGTTTATTAAGCAATTTTGATAGGAAATTGCTTAATTTTAGAAATGTTTTTGCTCTTTTTTGCTCTATAAAATAGTTGTTGTTTTTTTAGAATCATTCATCTTAGCAGTGGGATTTACATGAAAAGAGAAACAAATTAAGTTTGAGTGAAAATGTAAATTTTTTGCACTCTCTGGTGAACTGACTCAGTGAATCAAATGACTCAAAAAACTCGATTCACTTTGGTGAGTGACTCATTAAAACTCGATTCAGTAAAAAGAATCAAATTTACCATCACTACTCTCTTCACTTTGAATTCAGCAAGTGTGTTCTTGTATTCCCTGTCTCCATGCAGCTTCGAGAAGTGTTCCTTTAGTTTTGCCGGTGCGAGACTAGAGTTGCTCAACTTGGCGTTGCAAATCATGCAGATAGGACGCTCACTCCCATCACGTTCCGTGATACATGTGAATCCATATTGTACATATTCGTCCAACCACTTTCTTCTTTTGCCCAACATAGTTAGTATGGATTAAAATATTAACAACAACAACAAAAAAAAAATCACACGAAGTACTACCACGACAGTCACACGTTGACTACTGAGCGCGCTAAATTCCCTGCAGCATTGATTGGCCAAGCAGTGTAGCATGATCATCTGCAGCCAGTGATGGCCAAACGGGGCGTGTTATCACGAATTTACACGATAATTCGGGTGTGTCCAGACCTCCGCGGCGGTGGCTCTGCCGAACCCGTGAGACCGACTCACCGAACCCCTAGGGCAGGGGTCTGCAACCTTTTACACCCAAAGAGCCACTTGGACCCGGTTTCCACGCAAAAGAAAACACTGGGAGCCGCAAATACCTTATGAAATCTAAAATGAAGATAACACTGTATATATTGTTTTTTTACCTTTATGCTTTGTGTGAACAACTAAAGTAAGTAAGTAAAGTTTATTTATTAAGCGCTTTTCACAGACAGGCAGTCACAAAGCGCTGTACACAAATATTAAAATAAACAATACAATCAATAGACATTATACACAATGTAAAAGATCAAATGTAAATAATGTAAAGAATATAAAATACATAGATCAACAAAAGGCTTGTTTGAACAGAAAAGTTTTTAACTGCTTTTTAAACGAATCCACAGAGCAACTGTGTTGCTTATGAAATCCATGAAGTGCTACAGAAAAAATTACATTTTATTTATGTAATTAACACATTTTGAACTCTTAAAGAAATATAACAAAAGGAAAGACAGCTGAACTAAAATGATCCAGCAAACAAAAACTGTTGTGAGCCGCCACCCTTATATCGCCTTTTGGCTTTTGGAGCCTTGACCTGACTTTTAAAAAGTAAATGGAAAAAAAGCTCTATGCTGCTAAAAGAAAAAAAAAAAAAGATATTTTCAAAATTCTGCCTAAATATGTATTTTACCTGGTTAATGTGTGTGGCGGGGCGTGGTCTGCAGCACTGCTGCAGGGGAGGCGGATGCACCTGAGCAGCACCTGCAATCACGCCTCGCCGCCTTAAAGTCTGTGCTCTCTCTGCTGTTGTGTTGGTGTGTGTCGGGCTGTGAGCTGCAAAGCTACAGTCGGCTGTATGCGTACAGCAACCGTGTGTGAAAAGTGGTCAATAAAGCGATGCTGAAAAGCGTGTTCATACAAACATCGTCGGGTCTGCCGTGATATGTTTACAATAAGACTTATGGTCCCGAACCTTTGTGCACAGCATCTGCAAATCGGGGCTGTATGAAGTCACTTTCATCTTTGCGCAGGACTGTAAGCTGTCATCTGTGAGGCGTGAGCGGTGTTTGTTTTTAACATAGTTCACGGTGGAGAATAGCTGCTGACATAATGTGGATCCGAAGATCCATAATTGACCTACCTGGGGTTGAAAGTCTCGATAAATGCACGGCGTTTCGGCGGGTATACCGGCTTCCGCGAGTGTGACGCTTATTTTGAGCGATGAAAAAATAATAAGATATAATTTTATTTTTATATTTCAAAATCACAATAAACTTCCAATTTAGAACTACAAGTTAAAAAAAGAACTAAACACAAATAAAATACACTTCAGCTAAATACTTCTAATTTATTTTCCCAAACCACCCGGAGCCGCAGTATAAGGACAAAAGAGCCGCATGCGGCTCTGGAGCCGCAGGTTGCCGACCCCTGCCCTAGGGTTAGATCGAACCCAGGTTAAGAACCACGGATCTAGAAAGACTGTTCTGGACGAGGCAGTCCTGAATTTTCAGACCATCGAGGAATTGATAGCCAAAAAACATGCGGAGGAACTCGAACGAGTGAAAACAGAAGTCCAGCAAGCTGTGGCAGTGAGTATAACAGCTGACATGTGGACCTCTTTGAACATGGAGGCTTACTTGGCTCCTACCTGTCACTACATTAATGAGAATATGCAGTTGTGTACATCTGTGTTGGGTGTGAAACACTTTCCACAAAGTCACACTGCAGACTCTTTGGCCCAATTCAAAACAGGCATGATGGATGACTGGGCCATCACAAATAAGGTAAGGTGTCTTGTGACCGACACAGCACCAAACATGATTGCAGCAACAAGAACTCTCCAAATTCGACATTCAGTTCGCATTGCACACAAACTCAATTTATTAGTCCAAGTCCTGAACTTTCATCCATAAGAGATAAATCTAGACAAATTATATCATTCTTCAGGATCCAGCACTACAGCCAAAAAAAAGCTTGCTCAAGTGTAGCAGCAGGTGGGATGGCCCGTCTTGAAACTTATCAACGAGGTACCAACATGTTGGAACAGCACATATCAGATGCTGTCACGGCTACATGCTGAGAAAGAAGCAGTCTGGGTATCTGTTGCTTCTCTTCCAACAGATTTAACTCCACTTACGGCTGATGAGTGTGACATCGTAAAGGAAGCACTTCTTGTGTTGGCCCCTTTCCATCAGGCCACAGTGGAGTTGTCTGAGGAGAGGAGAGTTTCAGGATCAAAGGTCATCCCGATGATGAAAATGCTATATTGTGCACTTGAGCAGAACTCTTTACATCTACACACACAAGCAACCACTCATCTCCATGGCCAACTAAGGCATCGTGTCACAGACACAGACCCTATCAACACTTTTAGACCCCAGATTTAAAACACTCGGATTTTGTAGTTCCTCAAGTGTAGGGAGGCAGTCAATCGCCTGAAAATGGAGTGTGCTGCAGTAAATGCCCGCACAACATCTGAGCCACAGCCTGGACCAGGGGTGGGCAATCTCAGTCCACGAGGGCCGGTGTCCCTTCAGGTTTTAGATTTGTCCTCGAACCAACACAGCTGATTTAAATGGCTAAATTAGCTCCTCAACATGTCCTGACGTTCTCCAGAGGCCTGGTAACGAACTAATCATGTGATTCAGGTGTGTTGACCCAAGGTGAGATCTAAAACCTGCAGGAACACCGGCCCTCGTGGACTGAGATTGCCTACCCCTGGCCTGGACCTTCATCAGAGCAATCACCTGTTCCAGGCAAGTTCAGTATTTTCAGCTTATTCGTACATTTATTTTGATGCTAATGTGTACTAATTTGGGGTAGATGATAAAAACTAAAACAGCCATGCGTTTTTTATTTTTTCAGAAAACCCATGGCAGCGGCTCGATGAAGAAGTTGGCAGACAAACCAACAATGCAACAGCGGACTCCATCATTGAGGTCCAGCGCTACTTGGCGGAGAGAAACATTCCAAGATCAGAGGATCCTTTAACGTACTGAGGGAATAGGAAGACATCTTATCCGAACCTTTCCCACCTGGCTTTACAGTTTTTGTGTACCCCAGCTTCATCTGTGCCCTGTGAGCGTGTTTTCCAAAGCTGGGGAAATGGTGTCAAAAAATGCAATAGACTGAATGTAAAAACATTGGATGAACTTATTTTTCTGAATAGAAATTTATAATAAACTCTGAGTCAATTACATTTAAATGGGTAATATTACATTCACAATACTTTCATTTTAATTTGCACTTAATGACATTCACAATATATTTTAAAGATGCCTACAATATTTGCAATGTAAAAGATATAAAATGATTCCATGGAAAGTACCTTACAGTGTATACACGTATGACTAGGTCATTGAATCAGTGTCTGTTGTGAGTCTCAAGTAAGTTGCCTGCAATGATATTTCATGTCCAGCAGGTGTCAGTATGGAGCAAAACAGCAACACTGTGTCGACACAGCATGGATACAGTTTGGGGAATGTGCTGAAACGCTTCACTCATCTACACATCACTAATATTTACTAATGAAATCTATAAGTGGTCTCCTAATTAATGACATTAGTAATCATTCACCTGTTTTTGCAGTGTATGACAAACAGGAAAATGCAATAAAATACAAACAGGTGAGTCCATAAATGCATTTAGAAGTTATTTACTTAAGCAAGCATGGAAGATGTTGCATACAGAAAAAAATATTGATAAAGCTTGTGAAAGTTTTATAGGAAAATTTAAACTGTTATATAACCATTGGCCAGTAAAAAAATATAAAAATAAATAAATAAATAAATAAATATGCAGCGTGCCCATGGATCACAAAAGGATTACAAAATGCATGTAAAAAGAAAAAAAAACTTATATAGAGAACTTATAAAGTACAGAAGTAGAGAAGCTGAAAATAAATACAAGAAATATATTAAAAAAAATCAATTAACTAGTATTTTGAGGTCATGTAAAAAGGAATATTATGAAATTACTAAATATGAATTAAAATAACATTAAAGGTATTTGGAAAACATTAAATAGCATTATTAAAAATAGTTTTAAGCAGACACAATCCTTCATATTTCACTAATCATGATAGAAATATTAACATGAGTGATGTGGTTAATGAGTTCAATGAACTCTTTGTAAATGTTCGGTCAGACTTGGCTGATAGAATTCCTGATATAAGAAATTGTGCAGAGAAAGAAACAAAACTCATTGAACGTAATCCTCATTCAATGTTTTAACGGTGGTAAAAGAAAAGGAAATCATTGGTATTGTTGGGAAATCACAAACTTCTACAGACTTTGATGACATCGATATGGAAATTGTTAAAGTTATCGATGGCATCTCTAAACCCTTGATATACATTTGTCTCTACAAACTGGTGCATTACCAACACAAATGAAAACAGCCAAAGTAATACCACTGTTTAAAAATGGAGAGACACCAATTCACAAATTACAGGCCTGGTTCTCTACTAAAAATAAAAAGTTTTCATTAATAGACTCGACAAATTTATAGATAAACATAAAATAATAACGGACAGTCAAGGTGATGAGGATGACGTGCTGAGCGGCAGGTATAGAAGCAGAAGCCAACAATCGAATTTGGTTTTCACATGAGAGCGCTAGCAGGAGGTTTGTGTAATAGCGCTGTGAAAACTCTACATTTAACAAACGACTTCCAAAGTTTTAAAAACTTGAAGAATACAACAATTCAACCACCCAAAAATGGCTGCCCATGGATTACGGCACGAGCAGTACCTGCTGTCCCTTGGCGTCACCCGTATACTTGATGACCACTGTGGTAAAGCTTAGTAGTGTCAGGGGAAAGATTCACTACTGACTTTAAAGCAATAAGAGGTGCGAAAAGGTGGTCGAGTTACTATTGAAAGCCCAGGAGAGTCCAAAATGCTAAAGAAAACTCAATTTAATGCACAGGCAATGGAAGCAACGTCAGAGATTAGAACAGGTGGGAGTATGAGGTCTGTGCGGTCAGGCAGGAGTCCTATTTTTATATGAGAAGGGGTCAAATTTACACGTTTTGGCAACTGGACTGAATTAGATGAGAAAGTTTATCGATTACAAATCTGTATAGAAACACGATGGAGCTGTGAGAGTTCACAGAGGCACTCGCTGAGGTTACAAAGCTGGGGGGATTATACCTAGCTTAATTTTGGGGGAGGTTAGGGAGTCCTCAGAGATGTGACCAAATTTCATCTTTCACGCATTATGTGCAAAATCATTTCTCTCGCCTGTGACAAAGTAGCTAGGACAGAATTTATTTGCCATTTGTCACTTGCATATATTGTTATTTTGTGTTCTGTTATTTTACAGTCAGCCATAATGCTTTAATTTAGACATTGCTGGTGTACCTTCTCTTAACACTGTTGAATTCTCCCAGTTCTTTGAATCTTTGGGCTGAAGGAAGGACACTTACTCGGTGTATAAATGCTCAATCAACAATCCTTTATTTCCATACCATTTTCACACAATGAGCATAAAAACCATCATGATGGGGAGAGATGCATGAGAGGGTCACAGCAGGTCTCAAAATGGCGATGTGTTACACAGCTTTTTATACTTTCTTCTTGCCCCCACCTGGTCGTAAACCTAAACATTCACAGACCCTTATCTGTCATGGCGCCTAAGTTATGACCTCGGGCTCCCTGTCTTTCTACCTCCTACAAGGGTGGGGGCACAGAATGTGGTCTGTTTCTGCTATTATCGGCACAAGGTCCTTCGCACACAACATTCTCAGAAATGATTTAAGCAGTCTGACATGACAAGAAAACAGTGTAAAACATTCACAGCAGATAAATGGTGGCGCCCACCTGTCTAACAGAACCCAAAGGATGGTCACATTCTTTTAATCCCCAGAGATATACTTGAACTTTTGTCTATCCTACTACCAAAATATACTGAGACATTTTGTCTAACATCCTATAAGAATATACTGCGAAGGGGGTCATGTTCTTTAACCTAAAAATATAAGAAAACTAAGTTACATATTTTGCACACAAATATATTCCTTAGTCTAGGTTATGTTCAACAGCTGTTTAACATAATTCGTCTACCTTGACTATGGGTATAAGATAACCTAATTTAAAATATTGATCTCACAACTCCCCCCCTTTGATCTCTTTTCTCAAAGAGATCACTTACAACATACATTCTAGGGTGGAAAAGTGGTGTCAACTATTTCCCAGTCTCCTAGTATTTGTGCTTCACACAGAAACACAATTCCATCGCTGGATTTCCTCTGCGCTGTCACTTTTAGAGCTTGGCACGCTCTCTCCATCCCTCGAGTTGTCACGTCCAACGCTGCTGAAGATTTAAGGCAGAGCACGTCGTACACCTTAGTTGTCTTCCTCAATGTCAACGATGAATCTCTCATTTTATTTAAAATCCTGCTGTGGGAAGTCTCCTCTCAATCTCCTGGAAGCTCAGTAGCACAGCTCTCTGTGTGATGTCCGCTGTGCTGAAGATGATCTCTGATCCTCCTGAAGCCTCTCTCCTGGCCTCAGCTCCCATCTTGTGGACGATCCTCTCAGCCACTCCTTCTCGTCATGGCACCTCACGACATCTACAGATTAAAAAATAACACTTCTCTCCCCACATGGCTTCCACCATGTGTCAACTCCCCAATGAGACATGTACAAGAATGTTGCACATTCTCTTTAAAACAATCTCGAGGGTTTCCCACTTGGAGCAGCCATACTCCAACCTGTAACCCTGTGTAAAAACATTAATCAGCAGTTACATGTTCAGCTTATTCAACTCCCAGCTCCACCTGGAGCCTGTATCCTGGAAGACAAATCTGTTAAATCAAACTTCACATTTGCAACCAACTGTAGATCATAAGAGTGATAAAGTATTCAGCATAAAAGACAAGTATCATGTGCAGGTTTTCTCCAATCATTAAATCACTATTATTACCATAATTTGTCCCAAATCATGAATCATCCCAATTTATTCCACAATTTAATCTGTGACTTCCCTTAAACAATATCACTCCACCCATTTTATCACTATGAGCTCATATTCAACTATTCCATAAACACTGCATCTCTTATTTGTTTCCTCATGTCACTTGTCTGTTTTCTGCTGAATCCTCCACATCCACTCTTAAAGAAAAAACAAATATTAGGAGCACCCATAGACAATCCTGGTGGTCAGGCGCAGGTCGATAGGTTCCAGAGGTGCCGTAAAAGGCCATAAAATTAAGCCTGCTGTAAAAGGAATGACACTGGTTTCAATACAGGAACTTTCTCACGTTATTCACATCGTCAAAGTAACCTTCAACATTTTCCCAACAACACAGTGTAACAGCATCATCAATCCTGTAGTAGAGAAGCAAACATCAACCAATTGTTCTGTTATAAATCACATCATCAAATCACATGAAGAACTGTAATGCTGTAGAAAAGAAAATGCAAATGTTAGCGCTGCGCAGATGTATACACTCTTTCTCACAGTAATCTCTGTGAGCAACACAAGCCCATGAATAACACACCCCTGGTAGATTCACAAACAGAAAGTGGCATTTAAAAGGTTAAATCATCACACAACCTCGGATGTTGCTGTCATCTTTCTGCTCCTGTAAAAAGAAACACATAAATTCATCCACCCTTTTGTCCTGTCTAGGTGGAGGTTAACTTTGAGTCATGGTCAAGTCTTGTCAGCTTCTACCAGTCAGTCAGTTTGTTTTTATTTCCATTCATTCCTTCATTCATCCATTCTCTCTTTCTTTGCTGATAGTGGAAACCATCGCCGCATTTGATTTCCACCCTCAGCAAAATGACGTCATTTCAAAAAGAAAAAGAAGAACTTTAGGTCGGATTACCTCGCTGAATCCTTCTTAGGCCGGGACTCTCATATTCTAATTGTCCCAAATAAGTGGCTTTCTCCAGAGCCCATTTTAATGTGGAGAAACTCACTTGCAACAATTTTCTCGACGACGTGTAGCGCTTTTAATTCCCGACGTGCAGATCTGCTTAAAGAAAAGAAATTCACAAACAAAAATCAGTGCACTGTTCAAAAAATAAAAATTAAATGAAAAATAAAAGATAAAACTGAAAACAAAAGTAAATAAAAATACAGAAGCCCGGTCTTAGGACTTGTCACAGAATCTTCTTTCTTTCTCTTATAGGTGAGAAAACACCAAATCTAAAACTTGGTGCCATGGTAAAACTTTCCCCATAGTTCAGAAACAAAAACAAAACAAAACAAAAACAAAAACAAAAACAAAACAAAAAATCTGCTAGTTTCACTCTTTTAACCTCTGGCTGCAGGATTCTGTTCACCCCTGCTATCATGTTCCCCAAAATAATACTAATTAAGTCGTCTATGTATCATTTCTCAACCCACTCAATAAACCAGACAGGATGATAGTAACAGTATTACCTACTTAAAATTGTTTTTGATCCTAATGAGTTTCATTACGTGTGTGTGTGTGTGTGTTTATGTTAGTCGGGTTAATACATTTTCTATTTCTATGTATCCTTTTATGTACCTTCCCCCTTTTTTCTGAAACAAAACTCTGTTCACTCCAAATTTTGTTTCAGAAACATCTAAATGAAAAACTCTGACATAGTCAGGCACAGCTAAACCCCAAATGCTTCCAGGTTACCATCAGCAACCACACTGTGTGTTGTTAACCCCTTCTACAAATACCCTCTTTGGATGTGTGCGACTTTGTGTATGATTTTGTGTTATCTCTAGTGCATATCATGTGCATGTGTGGTGTCACCTTTCCATTTTTCCTAACAGTACTTTTGCATACCTCAGTGCTTGTCTTCCTCCCCCTTTTGTGGTGGTCTGGACACTATGTCAATCCTCCACTTCCAGGCAGTCGTTTGTCTCCCTGGATTCCTTAACCCAATTTGATTCCCCAAACTAAAACAGCAGCCTCAGTCCTCTTCTGCTCCTTTCTCTCCGTTCTTCTCTCCCACTTTTCTGTCCAATGGCAGTCAGTTCTTTTCAGCTTTGTCCCGTGTATCTCTTTGTCCCACTGTCTCTTTCATTGCCATCTCGCTCCAAACATGGCAAATGTCAAGCTCAGACAGTCTTCTCAAAAGTCCTTCACACACAGTGAGGTTGCAGCTTGCTGGAAACGCATCTCCATCCATCCAATCTAGATGGTGGGTCTTCTCTTTCTGATGCCGTTTGCCCACAGCGCTGCTGGACCTCTCTGCTCAGGACTCTGGTATTGTCTCTTGGACTGCTGTCCACTGTTGATGTTCAAGCTCGTGCTTCTGGAACTGCACTCGGTGTCTTCAGGGAGAGATTAGCTTCCTTGGAGCTTGCTTGTTCAGGATGAGGACGGGAAGCTGCAAAACAATTCAGCCAAAAATTCTGGCTGGGTGTTTCTATTTTATTTTTCTAATGATTTTAACCTATAAATTTCTTCCGACTGCTGCCCGTGGAGAATTGATCCAGGTCCTTTCCCCACCTGTAAACGACAGACTGAGAGACTTTCATTATTCACTGTGACTGCAGATGTTTTCATCACTCCTAAAGCAACACATCTCTACTTATTTTGTTTGAACTCTGACTTCAAACCCCCAAAAATGAAATTTTTATTTGATCTTAACCGCAAACACAAAAAATCTTCTTGATGTTGTTATTAATTCTTTTCATCCACAACACTCCAAATTATGTTTTTCTTTTGTGTCCAGCAGGGGAAGAAGGTGACCTGTAGTGTCACTGCTTCCCCCAGTTGGAGACAATTTCCCACTCACACTTTCACACTTTTTATTTTCTTTGTTTTCATCATTTTCTTTTTTACCTCATTGTTTTACACCCACACATTAACCTGTTAACTCACTCCTCCAACCTCATTTTCCTTTCACCCCAACAGCTCTCATACAGTCAGTAATCAAATTCTCCATTCATCCTTGAATACTTGATCACCTTTAAATGTCACTATTAGTTTGATCAATTTATTTATCATTACTTTGACGCTAATCCACTTTTAATTTGCATTATTTACTTTAGTTCATTTTCTCCTATTTGATCACTATGATTTCTTGACTATTATTATTTCACAGAAAATCAACTAATCTACTTTGTCTCCCTATTTGTTATCAAGGAATTCACACACACACTCGCGGGCCGGTCACTCGCCCCCACCTTTTCTTTCTCTCTCACACACACGCACATTTTACTCTTCGTTCGTTCCGCCTGTGAACCCGCCCCTCGAGGCTGGCTCAAAAACACTTCATACTTCTCGCAGTCCCATACAAACTTTCTGCGAGACACTTCTGCTGATTCAGGACAACGCCCTAATCAAAACAAAGAGCGGGTGCCGTCCGCTCTTATACACCTCAATCTAACTAGGACAATTAGGCTCACGATCTTCAGATCGCGCCACATTTGCCTCACGATTTATTCAAACTGCGCCACGGACTGGATACCGCAGTTTCTCTTCCCCATAAAAATAAAACCAAATTAAACCCCCCAATTGACTTCACAGTTTGCAACAATTCGCGACACGGCCTCCTGTCGCAATTTCTACACACCACAAACACTTATAGGCACAAATTATTTTTGTTACTTTAATTGACTCCCGTACTTCAGATGAGACGCCGACTCTAACGGCGCTTTCACACAAACTACACACCTCCAACTCTCTTCCTCTCTCTCTCCTTTTTTTTTTTTTTTTTTTTTTTTTTTAAACACCACAGAGTAATACACCCAATTCAGCCCGTCTATCTCTATGTGGCTCCAAATACCCTCTTTATTTAATTTAACACTCGTCAGGGGACAGGCAAACAACAATTTCAACCACTGAAATGAGGAATACAACCTTTTTCAACCTTTTTAACCTTATTTAACCTTTTTCTCTTACTATTCTTAGAACTCAACCTTTGTTCGCAAAATGTGTCTTGTTCTATGTTCTAATCCAGAAAAAAATGTAAACCCGTGATTACACAAACGTTTCAGTGTTATTCTGTAGCTATGCGGGAGTCCTCAGTCCCCAAGTCACCACCTCAGCAAACCAGACACCGCTGGACCTGACTGCGCGTCCACAGGCAGGGGGGTTGCCACACCATGAACAAAACCAATTTCCACAGGTCCACTAGGCATCAACCTTTGATCCTAAAATGTGTCTTTTCTCTAATGTCCTCCCATTCACACATCAACCGTCACTGTCACCATGTTCATATTTCACACACAGAAACACAGCAAGCGCGTCTCACCAGCAGAAACACACACAGAAACCTCTGAGCTCACCTTTGAAAATGCAAGCGCACCACAAGCCAGACTCTATTTCACCTCTATTTCAGATACTACACTTTGGCCGCCTTTTGAAAGTTTTTCCACATTTCTTGCAACAGAAGCCAGTCATAGACAAAATTAATTATGTTAGGGTAAAAGTGGGCTGCACCCTAGTCTCAACGTAGAATGTGATTAGTATCTTGCTAGAAAGTTCCTATAACACTTGAATTCAGCCTCAACTTATGTTGTTAGTATCTTGCGCCGAAAACCAGACACCGACAATTTAATGTGAAAATACGTGTAACTCAGCGAACAGATTAATTTGGAAAGCCCAATATGCACATTTGGTATTCATAATACAACAGGCTGTGCTTACCTTTTTATGTTTGGACCGTCCTCTGTTTGCCTCGCCCCACGATCTCACCACAGGCCAAATCTGCCCCTCCTCAGCACACCAAAGATCCGGGTCACCGGCACCAAGTTGTTGAAATCTCCCAGTTCTTTGAATCTTTGGGCTGAAGGAAGGACACTTACTCGGTGTATAAATGCTCAATCAACAATCCTTTATTTCCATACCATTTTCACACAATGAGCATAAAAACCATCATGATGGGGAGAGATGCATGAGAGGGTCACAGCAGGTCTCAAAATGGCGATGTGTTACACAGCTTTTTATACTTTCTTCTTGCCCCCACCTGGTCGTAAACCTAAACATTCACAGACCCTTATCTGTCATGGCGCCTAAGTTATGACCTCGGGCTCCCTGTCTTTCTACCTCCTACAAGGGTGGGGGCACAGAATGTGGTCTGTTTCTGCTATTATCGGCACAAGGTCCTTCGCACACAACATTCTCAGAAATGATTTAAGCAGTCTGACATGACAAGAAAACAGTGTAAAACATTCACAGCAGATAAATGGTGGCGCCCACCTGTCTAACAGAACCCAAAGGATGGTCACATTCTTTTTAATCCCCAAAGATATACTTGAACTTTTGTCTATCCTACTACCAAAATATACTGAGACATTTTGTCTAACATCCTATAAGAATATACTGCGAAGGGGGTCATGTTCTTTAACCTAAAAATATAAGAAAACTAAGTTACATATTTTGCACACATCCTAGACTAAGGAATATATTTATGTTCAACAGCTGTTTAACATAATTCATCTACCTTGACTATGGGTATAAGATAACCTAATTTAAAATACTGATCTCACAACAGACACTATCCCGGGTTTTGTTTGTGGTAGCAGTAGTTACATCCTTTACATCCATGCATGTGTTTTAAAGCAAACACTACTAACCATCAGATCATCTGAATTTTCTTCTGTTTACAGGCACATGTCTGGTAAATTATGTTTCTTTATGTTGCTTTGGTTATACTTACCATGGTGTCCATGTTGTGTATTCAGGTCCTATATGTGAGACTGGTGTATGGGAAGGGCCGCCCACTACTTCCTGTTTATATAGGGTCATGAGGTCAATGATTGCATCACTGGGTGTAACCAAATGGAGGGTTTTTCATTTTGTATAGTATTGTTTGTTTTCTTTAAAGTAGCCTTTTGAGTTATATTGTATGCAGTGTTTTACTTTACAAACCATTTAGTTGAGTAAATGAGTTTGTCAGTTTCATGCATGACTCTATTCCTGTTCTTTGTTTAGAATTGCATTATTTGGTTTGACCTATTTGTTTCAATGGTAGGGACTAACGAGGTCAGGTGTGGGCAAAGTCCTGTATAAAGCCAGTGGGATTTTTGCATGCCTGATTGATTGTTTTATGGTAAAATGAAGATGCCAGCAATAAAATATGCTTAAAAGAACTTCCATCGTCTGCTAATGCTATTTACTTATCACCGTCCTTGCTGCTTAAGTTATGCTACATCACATCGCCTTCTACCAATCTTTAGGCTTTTCATAAACAATGACTGCCTGTGTGTGGAAATGGCATATGATGATATAAATCCTTAATTTGTCTGATTACGTCATGACTAACACAGATGACCTTATCGTTTTCTCGTAGCTGAGCTGGTGAGTCCAGTCAGTGTACGTCAGATGCTCATCACAAACCTGAGGAACCGTCTCTTTGAGCCCCAGCCATTCGGACTCCATGAAAGATCTAGTCCTCTGGCTATACCATGACCTGGTTACAGGGTCCAAGGAGTTTCCTCATATCGCAGTCAGAGGATTGTTTCACTCAGAGCAGCTGACGACACCTTTTAGACCCGTGCTGCAGAGACTCCTACAGACTCACCAGCTGGTTTGATGGTGCTGCCTGCAGCGTCATGCCTCTCAGATCCTGACTCCAGTACTTCCAGACAAGGCAGATATTTTTGTGCTGAAGGCAGACCTGAGGAACTCCACACCCTGGATGTCAGCGGCCTCATCAGTCACCTCTGCTGTTTATTGCACAGAAGACAGTGAAATGACAAACCGCTGGAGAGTTACGGACTACAGCTCAGAGGGCAGAGTTATCATGTCGGTGTTCTGCTGGTTTCTGAGGACGTTTGCACAGAGTGCGAAGAGAAAGGCTACAGAGGAAGAGAGCAGCAACAGGAGCCCCACTCCACCAAGGAAGCACTTCAGACTGTGAAGCCTTTCTCAGAGAAGTTTTTTTCCTTTAATAGTTTTAAGACTTTGGCACTGCTTCTGTGAACTGTGCTGGACATATGGCATGGCTATGGACTGGATGTTGAACCAGGGCCGTATATTGTAGAGCCAACTGTAAATCTATGCAAAATGTACTAAGGATCAATAAAGACAGTGCCAAGTGTACATTATCCTCTGCTGCATCTCAGACATCAGCAAGAATCAACAAAGTTGTAAGTAGTAAATCATGTTTAAGGTCGTCTCTAAAATGATGTCCCAAAATGTTAGAAAACTTGAGGTTTTAACTTGTATTGTTGCTTTTCTGCATTTTGTTTTTAAAAGTAAGAAAAGGAGAAATAAGAAGAGACACCACCGAAAAGAATTTCCCTAATTAGAATACCACACCAGCTGGTATGATGGTGCTGCCATTCTCAGATCCGGACTCCAGTACTTCCAGGGAAGCTGGATATTTATGTGCTTTTACCATCATCTTCCAACTTCTGATAGAAATCCTGACGAAAACTGATGACAGCCATCTCTAACAGTCTTCCGGCTGGGCCTTCCTAACCAAAGTCAGGTGACAGCGCAAACAAGAGGAAGTCTGCATCCCTCTTATTTATTTTTTTCTCGTAGCTGAGCTGGTGAGTCCAGTCAGTGTACGTCAGATGCTCATCACAAACTTGAGGAACCGTCTCTTTGAGCCCCAGCCATTCGGACTCCATGAAAGATCTAGTCCTCTCGCTGTACCACGACCTGGCTATGGGATCCAATTAGTTTCCTCATATCGCAGTCAGAGGATTGTTTCACTCAGAGCAGCTGGCGACATCTTTCACACCCGTGCAGCAGAGTCAGAGAGAGAACACCACTCCATCTCCTCCTACAGACTCACCAGCTGGTTTGATGCTGCTGCTTGCAGGGACCCTCCTACATTCTCAGATCCTGACTCTGTACTTCCAGAGAAGGTGGATATTTATGTGCTTTTATCATCATCATCATCTTCCAACTTAAGCAAGAAACCCTGAAGAAAATTGACGACACGCATCTCTGTCTTCTGATTGGGGTTTCCTCACTGAAGGGAGGTGACAAGGCAAACACAAGGAAGTCTGCATCCACCTGGAAAAAAGAAACACATCAAATAATTATACAAAATGCTGTAATCCTACTGTGCAATTAGTGATACAAAAATCTGTCATATATCCTGTGAATAAAAGTATATGTTTTTGTCTCTGTACCATGGTAATAACAGAAGCGAAACGCAATATTGTGTCAGGACAATTCACTATTTATGCCAAGCTGAATATTTACCGTACATTCTGTCCTCAAACACGTTTTTCTGCACTGACCGTTTCAGGTAAATCACTCCATGCGCCTCAGCCAGAAGCCTCTTCAGCCCTGGGTTATTCTGCAATCCAATGAGGGTGTTGAAAGTGCACATTGCACATGCATGGTAGGTGTGGCAGAGAAGTGTGTGCATGTGGCGGCTCTCCTTTACAAAGTTGACACAACTGTGCGTCTACGAGGGAATATCCCGCCAACAGATGTCCAAGCTTAATGCAGATGTCCAAGGATAATGCCCTCCAACATCAAGAGAGTGCAAGGAGTACCTGGACACACAATTGACTACACCACCAATGCAGCAAGAAAAAGGGCACTCGACCAATCCTTCAGTGCTGGACAAAGTGACTGTTCTCCAAATCCCAAAATCCAGACTCGCACTGGTTGCAGTTCGCTACAAGTGCGTACACTGGCCGATTTAAAGCCTCTCACAGATCTCATGCATGAAAACCGGTCAGGCCTATGAGCCGTTATGGAGGACTTCTGCCACCTATATGCTGACCCTGTCCAGCCTTGTGTCCTCCCCAAATCACTGCTACGTATCTATGACCCACAGATGAAGGGCTGTCAGCTATCTGTCCTTCTGCAGCACTGCGATCGTCTGAAGCACTGCGTTGTTGTCTCAAAGGCAGAGTCACTGGAAGAGAAAACCAGGGAGCAGCACAAATGTGACCTTTGGCACACAGCACGAGCAGGAAGAATCACTGCGTCAAACATATGTGCAGTTGTGTCCACCTCCATTGCCACTCCTGCATTGCCAAACGGTTAAGAAAGTGTGCTACCCACAAAAACTGTCACATCAGCTCTCCGACCATGAACCGCAACAATTCAAGTGGGGAAGAGACAGTGAAAACACAGCACGAGAGTGCTACACCTCACAGGGAAAGGTGCGGCATAGAGAACTTAAAGTGGATAAGTGTGGTTTCATAATCAACCCCTCATTCACAGGGTGCCACCCCTGAGGCGCTCGTAAAATGTGAATGTTGTGGTAAAGGATGTGTGGAAATTAAGTGCCCGTATAAACACCGCAGCAACAACCTCCTGCAGGCCTGTGAAGATGACAGAATCAGCCGCACCAGTGGATCCAGTGTGATGCCACTAATAGACACGGAATTAATACCTGAATTCATTCTGAATTAAGAGGTCACACCACATATTTTCGACAAACATTTCAGTAATGACTACACATACTTTATGATTGTTTTGGTTTTTTTCTGTAGTTGGGTGGCGCTGTCACTTGGTGTTCGCGCTCTCTGCAGTTGAGTGTCACTTCCTGTTTCTTGTTCCAACACACAGTGGTGTTTCTGTGTAGCTTATCTGCATAGCAATTTAATGAAAAAGTTGTAGATATCTTCTTATGTCATAGTGTAATCTTCACTTGCACACTCAGTGTACTCACACGCTAATTTATAACCAAAGTATTAACTCACCGTGTCTTTACTGTCTCACTAGCTTAGTTTAGCTAATCTCGTAGCCGACTCGCTAGCCGTATGGCCTCTTCCCCTGTCCCCCGGTGTTTGCTTGTTGCTGGGGCGGTGGCGTGCGAGGCTGTGTAGCGTCGCGCTAGCTTCCGCTTCTTCGTCAGACATCTTATTGTTGTAGAGCAACTCAAACTGGTGTTACTTTCAAAATCCCCGCGAACTATTTCTCTCTTTAGCTGCCGCTTCACCCGACGTTCACTTCCTGTTGAACCTTTCACAATAAAACTGATTACGCCACACGACTAGCTATACTAATGTAACCAGTTAACATTCTCAATAAGCTAACTAGCCAGACTAATCATTTTGATATATTGAAGTTGCCTGTCAAGATATCCTTATGCTTTGCTTATGACATCCTGACAGGATGTCATAAGCCCATAACTTCACGCCACATGGCTCCACCTTGTGGAATAACAGGACCATTACAATTAATAGGAAGTCATCATTAAAGAGTCATAAAGAAAAAAAAAAAAAAAAAAAAACAAAACTATCTTTATAACAGATTTACTTTACTGTCCAGTTTAATATTCAGTGTTCCCGTAGAGAATATAACAAAGTTTTTAATGCAATCCCTTTATCTCTGTTGAGTTTGATACAAAATCATTTATATCACTCTAAAGGACAAACCAGTTTACCCTCTTTACAGTTAAAGAAGATTCATTTAACTAAAGTGTGGTTATAAAATCATAAATAAAATGTTTGAAAATATATTATTTTACAATTTTAACAATAACACAATATAAAAAGGGAGTAATATTAAAATAACAAACAAATAAACACGTTTTTGAAATGACCTATCCCCCCCCCCCCCCCAAAGTTAAAGAAATGTCATTTAAAATAATCAGTGGATATTACCCAGCAGCAGAAAGGCTTAAAGAAAGGTTTGGGTTTGAGGTGGTTTACAAGAATAAGAAAGTATTGACCAGGTGTTTTTTTCCTGTTCAGTAATGACTAGCTTCCTGCAGGATTTGGTAAACTGGATGAGCGTAAGAATAGATGGGATGACCCCACTGACTCTAAGGAACTTGTCATGCTTTACAATGTTCTAATAATTATGGGCAAATAGCACATCCATAAGTGTAAATGACTTGTGGAACCATCTTTTTCCTCATCTTTAGAACTACTGAATGCTTCATGTAAAGATGCTGCTTTGTTATGTGAAAATGTGACCCAGTTTCTATCCTTTTATGAATGTGTTTCATTTTTTTGTACCAAGCAAGCCTTATGTTAAAGTGTTGCCAGAAAAGAAAATGAAAAAAGGCATTAGAATGGCCTTCACATATTTATATTGTAAGTGGGTTTTTTTCTCCAGATGTTATTGCACCAATGTTATCTCCCATTGAGAGTCTTTACATTTGTGCAAAGACTACATTTAAAAAATAAATAAATAACAAAAAATAAATAAAAAACTAGCCAGACTAACCTGGCTTCGTGCTAGCTTCCATCTATCCATACAGACAATTTCTTTAACTTATCCAATCCCAGCTACCACAGTGCGTTCCTGTTGATCAGTCTTCCACTCCTCATGTTACTCAATCGCTGTTTTCATTCAGCTACTACTCTTGCTGTCCTGGAGAAACTCTTAGGAATCTTAAATACTTTCACTTAGGAGAGTAGTTTCACTTGTGCTCATTCCAAACGTGTTCCTATCCAACAAAGGCTTTATTTTAAATTACTTGATCTCAACAAGTAAGAAAATTTGTCTTCTCAACATAGACACGGGTCAGAAATTGTAATTTCAGTCTTTTTTCCAGAGAAATGCTGCTTCACCTATAGATGTTTTGAGCTCCATCAAAATAGTGATTTTTAAGCAATCTCATGTTATCTTCCTATGTTGTCTCTCGCCACCTGTAGGGGCGCTATTTTTGGAAACACTCATGTTTAAGAACAAGAAGGAACTTTTGCTTGTTATTAGTCTCCACCAGATGGCGCTGATAGAACGTCATCAGTTGTGGTCACTACAGAAATGAATTAAATCGTGAACAAATATATAAACAAATAAAACAATAAAACGTGTCACAAAGTAGTTTAAGCTTCAAGTGTTTTAGCCGACTAAAAAAGCAAAGTAAACTTTTACAAATTTATCAGTTGCTTCTCAACATGTCAGCAGGTCTGTGTTCAGGACTGAAAAGTGAATAAATAAAGATTTGTTTTTAATTAACTACCCATCATCTTAAATAAATAAAATAAAGTTTTTCTCTTAAATAAAACTGCATAAGGGGGAAAAAAGCTTTTACTGGTTTATTTGCGATGCTTACAGCTGCACTGACAACAGTCTAAATGTTCTACTTTACTTGGTAAGTCAAGTAATTTCTAGCATTTAATGATTTACTTAAAATAAATGTCAGAGTGGAAATAAAATGTTGGAAACATTGTCTCCACAAAGTACATTTCAGTCCTGCTCCATCTAAACGCTTTTAAAGAACCAATTATTATAAAGTTGGACCCTCATCAGACATCTCTGCAGCTTTGTTCATATAAACTGTGGAAATATTTCTGTAGGATATACGAGTTTTATTTTTACCGTTAAACAACACAAGTTACAGTGTATAAACACACAGATCAGGTGTGACAATGCAAAGCTGATCAAAGGTTATGTTTGATTGCTGCCTGGTTATGTTACACACTGAGGAGCAGACCAGTGAGAATCAGTGACTCCATCAAAATAAACTGCTTTTCTCTAATATGCAGTTTAATAGAGCTGAAAATAGAGTCTGAAAATAGAAGCAAATATTTAAAATGCAAAATAAATTCATGCTTAAACAAAAATCTGTATATAATTGTTTCAGGAAAACAGCTTCAGCACAACAAGAGTGTTCACAAACCAACAGAAGCAAATCAACTCATTTACTTCACTTCAGACTGTGATACTCAAAGAAACAAATTCAAAGGCAGAATCTGTTTTGATTCGCTGAAACACTGAGAACGAAATCTAAATAAACTCAAACCTGATTATGAAACATCAGAAGATCCAGAAACCGTTCAAAATATAAGATCCAGCAGCAGCTGATTAAAGTTAAAAATGACAAAGGAACATTTTTAATCCAATCAGGTGTAGCTACACTGATATGTGACTGAAATGAATATGCTGCTTTTTCTGTTTAAACATGTTTAACCTGCTGATGTGATTCAGTTTCAGAACTTTAGAATTAATTTCTTTGAACTGACATGTTACTAAAAAATGTGGTTTGACTTAAAACGCTGATAATCAGGATAACTGACATGTTTTCTTTGTAAAGTCGGGGATTGTTGATGTGATACAAGTTTACAAGCAGCCGGTGTGTTTGAGGCACGGACCAAAAAGCAGCCACGCGAGAAACAAACTACAATTGAAAAAGCGAGCCGTTTATTTAGGCTGATGAAAAACAGAAAAGCAAGGAGAGTCGAAACAAGTTGAAAGTAAACTGGGAAACAACAAGAGAGTAGAACATGAAACTATATAAACCAAACACTGATCTGAACAGTAGGAGCAAAAACTCTGTGACGTGGAAACAAACAGGACTTAAACACACAGGAGGGTAACGAGGGAAGTGGAAACACCTGGGGAGACACAGCTGACACAAATGAACATGATGGTGCCACCATCATCATCAATTTATTCTCCACTCTGATGGAGTAAACACCAGTATCCATATTATGGTGAAACAGGATCTTCTCCTGTCCTGTCAGCTTGTGTCTCCATGTCCCACACTGCTCAGATCAAAGTTACACTGAGCCTAGTTTTAGCCTCAGACCGTCCTGGCTGATCTTAACATTTGCTAATGTTAGCCTCTGATTTGGGCTGCTAACGTAAAGACTTTTAGCTAGCTGACCAGCAGAGACTAGTTTGCTGTTTAACAGACTACAGTCGTAATTTTATTTAAAGCTGAGCATATTTATCATTATGTCTATTTTGTAGCACATGTAAATGTAAAAAATTTAATTTATGAAATGGTGAGCATCTCATTTCTAGTAAGTGTGATGTTTTGTGACCCCATTGAGCTAATATGATTAAATGACAACTACATCTGGATTAAAGTATAATATAAGTGCAGTGCTGGGGTGCAGGGGTGTTATGCTGCTGACACATTATGAACTGTTATGTCTATATCAAACTTTTAGTCTAATAATAAGAGATATTTGTGTCTTTCTTAAAAAATCAGATCCACAGTTGTCTGTCAAGGTCCTGGATCTTTGACCCAGTGTTTAGGGTTCTGAATTATTAATAGTCTTTGATTTCATTATTATTTATCCTTTCTGGCCTCATGGTTTCTGTCTCTGTGCTCCTCCTGTGTTCCATGTTTAAAGCCCTTTGTCTTCCTCTGTTTGTTGCTGGGTCATCTGTGTTTCACTGACTGCATTTTCCTTGTATGTGCAGAACTTTGTGCCATCAGAAACTGAATTTGAATAAGTTCAATTCATATTTGAATTGCTCAACTTGAATAAAAGCTTCTAAAGCTGAATTTGTATTGGCCTAATTTGAAATCCAATGTATTGGTTTGAAAAGAGCTTCGTTGTACCTGCTGAGTGTTACTGAGCGGACCTATAGCATCTAGAGCTGGAGCAGGGCACAGATTAAGTATTCAGAAGTCATTCGTCATTTCAAATGACCAGCAGATAAACTCTCAGGTTGATAATAAATGTATTATCTGTATAAGAAAAAGCATCATATAAACAAATGATAGCCTAACAGTAACCGTTAAGCTTATTGTAGCTGTTAGCTAAAAACACTAATTTAGCATAGTTAGCCCTGGGTTCAGCTTTGCAAACATGATCGACTGTTTCCAAAGTCACGTCTTGTACACTCTCAGAGCCCTGTATGCTTGCAGAGACCACTACAGTAGGGAAACATGCAAATGAATATCCAAACCATTGTAATTTAGGTTTATTTATGTCTTACAGCATCCCAACTCTGTAGCTAACTTAATAACTTTAGCTAAAGTGAATAGTTAGTCTAATTCATTAGTGCAGCATTACTGGATCACCCCTGTTTGAAATGATATGATATACGACTGTCAGTGAAGCAGCAAACTTTGTGAAAAAACCCAACACTTCACATTCTCTAAACCAGGGGTCTCGAACTCCAGTCCTCGAGGGCCGCTGTCCTGAAGCTTTTCCATGTGTCTCTGTTGCAACACGCCTGAATACAATTAGTAGGTCATTAGCAAGACTATAGAACGTGACTGCATGCTGAGGTGGTGATTCAGCCATTGGATTCATGTTACAGCAGCTCATGAGTGAATGAACATGGTGCAATAAAAGTACTTTTAGAAGTATATTTTTCCAAACACTTACAGTAACTTAAATTTACTTGAGTAGGGTTAGGGGTTGCCACTTCAGCATGCAGTCAAGTTCTATACTCTTGCTAATTTTACTCATTTTACTCAGGTGTGTTGCAACAGGGACACATGGAAAAGCTTCAGGACAGCGGCCCTCGAGGACTGGAGTTCGAGACCCTCTAAACCATAGGTGTCAAACTCTGGCCCGCGGGCCAAATTTGGCCCGCAGCCTAATTACATTTGGCCCGCGAAGCCATACCAAATTATTATTAGAGCTGGCCTACTGGTATTATACAGCTAATATATATATTGTTTAGTATTAAGCTTTGCTTGTTCCATATTCAGTTTTTCAGCAAAACTTGTTTGAGTCCATAAGAAAAGATTCATTCTTATATCTAGAGGAAGATTTTTTTTTCAATAAATATTAATGTTAGTCCGCGACTTTGTTCCAGTTTTGAATTTTGGCCCACTGTGTATTTGAGTTTGACACCCCTGCTCTAAACGTTTGGCCACAGCTGTAGATGACACTATCAGTGCTCGTTCACTTTTCTGGGGAGGATCCAAGATGGCAGAGTGACTAGCAACCTTACTGCAGGGGTCCGAACGTTTTTGGTTTTCTTTTGTCCTGAAACTGTGAAATTATAAAAAGCAATAACCGTTTTTTGTGCACGTCAACCAACTACAGAAGAACTAACAGGACACCAACTCTACCGTAATTATTCCGTCTTTTTTTTTTGATAACTGTCCTGTGAGTACGTGCATCCGCTTCAAGGAAGGCTTCTCCGAAAAGATCTCCAAGGAGACCCATTTGGCGGAGGCAGACTCAAAGTTGTGTAAAACACAGTGGGGTGAATCTGTTTTCTTTAGTAATGGTACGTCTCAGCTGGAGTGAGGATTTTATTTAATAGGTTTCTGGGAAATGTCATAGACTGTGAAAGTGATTCTGATGGTCACTGGCTGATGGTAGTGTCAGAGATTAATGGTTCTAACTACATTTTGTTGTGCGTGTATGGTTATACTAATAGAGCTCAGAACAAGAAACTTTTAACCTTCCTCTGTGAAAACGGGAGCAATGGAAGATAAGCTAATTTTGTTGACAAGGTTATTGTGGGAGGAGACTGTAGCTCCCGATCCCGCTTTAGACCGTTTTCCATCTAGGACTTCATGTCTCAGTTTTGATGAAAGTATTCTTAATTTGGTCAACACAGTCAGTCTGTGTGACTATTGGAGGCTGAATAATAATAATAATGGTGCATTAGAAATATTCTTATTTTATTGTTACTGATATGTATTCAATCAATTTGATTGAATACATATCAGTAACGAACAGTTTCAATCAATTGATTGAAACTGTTCGTTTCAATCAATTCATTGAGACCACAAGACTCTTAACTTACAATACAAATATCACAATGTAACGAAAAGATTCAAAGGAAAGCATCTCTCATTTAGAGACTAAATGGGGGGGGAGTCAGTCCATCCACTCCCGGCTCTCCTCGGCCTCCCTTTGATGCTGCATATAAGCTTTGATGAGATTGAGCAGCTCGTCGTCCCGATCCCTTCTTCCTCATCAGTGTCCAATTCCCTTTTATTTTGGTCACCCATTAAACCAAAGACACAAACACTGGGTCATCACACCCAGCACCGTGACTGAAGAGCTATTCTATTCTAGTTACTGGGGACATTTCATTCTTGCATGTACCAACTTCCTGTTTCTCCCTCAAAGTAAAATAAAAACGCACAATTTATTGTCAGCACTTGTGCCATCACAGGTTCACACAGAGCCCTCTGACTCTGTATCCTGTTGTCACCAAATGACCAAGGAATAAGCTCAACACAAACAACACGGCCATATCCAGCTCAACAATGTTTAAAGTGCTAACATTAATTACTTTCCTCTGTCGCAACACACACAGCCCTGAGACAGCGGGGATCATTTTATCTGTTTATTTAGCATGCACAACATTTGTAGTCGCCTTCTGCACTCATGAAAGAATAAAGCTACGTTGAAACCAAGCACACCATTGTTTTTCTTGTGACATTACCAATAAGTTTGATGTGTCACATGGCCCTTTTCCTATGGAAAAAAAACAAAAGTTGTATCCAAGATGGCCGACTTCTAAATGGCCACCATGGTCACCACCCATCTTGAGGAGTTTGCCCCCTCACATATACTAATGTGCCACAAACAGGACTTTAATATCACCAACAATTCCCATGTTATTACGGTGAATCCATATAAATGGCCCACCCTGTAGGTTGGTATTTGCTGCCTTGACAACAGCGTCCACTTGAAACATGCAGAGATCAGCAATCCACACTGAAATGTCCACATCTTGCGTGACTTGTGCTGACACTATCCTTTTTTGTGTGTTGCTGGTTGTTCTTTTTCATCCTGGTGAGAAAATGTATAAATTATATTAAAATAAAACATTTTAACTAACAAAATAAATACAGAATTCATAACATTATAAGAAAGCTAAGAATGATCAATACAGTGATTATAATATACATATTATTCAAGGTCCAGCGTTGCTGACTGGTATAACCAGGGCTCGCAAAATCGCTAGCCCGACGTCCCAGGGCCAGCGATTTTTCTAGTCGGGCTACCAAAATCTATCGTAGGAAGGAAAAATATATGTCAATGCTTTTGCATTCTTTCGGACATGTAGCTGGGTAATTATGTCATTGGCATTGGTGAGCCACTGTCAATATGTGACATATTGAAATTGCGTTTGAATTTGCGCTTGTTTTTTTGCTTTCACTTTGCAATCGCGCAAACTGTGTGTAGAGAGCGACAGCACTGATTGGTGAGTGATGATAATTTGCGCACCAATTCCTCTGACATCACTTATCAATCGTTAGCTTACTATGCAAACATGACAAGTGAAATCTCCGCAGCTTAAACATGTGAGAGGTTGATCGCGCAGAGAATCGCTGAGCGTTATGTGAGTGCGTGTGTAAAAGCAGCAGGATATATATTTTAGTTCTGCTGAGCAAAATAAGACAGGTCAGGGTGAAGAAGTGACAGCCAAAGAAAAGCTTACCACAAAACGGAAAAGTTATGACAAATCAGACTATAAGGCAAAAAGAAAGTGCAGCTTTATGGTTTCATGGACAAAAGAATTTCTGTGGCTGCAATATGACGAGCTAAATAACCAGGGCTGCACATAAGTGGTCCGCAGGTGTGCATTCCCTGTCAAAATAAAAAAACGTGCACAAGATAAGAAGTTGCAACACGTGTTTGCGTACATAAGATTTTGTGGAGGAGGACAGACATTTGTTTAGAACTCTTAAAGATGTCGAAGAAGCTCCTTTAAGCAATTACTTTGGTGTTCCTCCACCTCCAAAGAAATGTCAGAAGGAGTCCGAACCACAAAAGAAGCGTGTATTCTTGGAAAAGTGGTTGCAGGCAATGTTCCCTCTAAGCTGCGCACGTGTGCAATTGCACACTGCTGGCACAGTCTCTGCGCACAGAAAATCTGCGTTGCGCACAAAAAAAAAAAAAACTAACCTTTTAAAAAACAAGCGCGTCCATGCTCACAGGTGTACACATGGGTGCTCACACACACAAACTACACCCTTTTTGGCTCCTACCTCAAAGCACACTGTGCGCTGTCGATCTTACGTGCTGCACAATAATGTTTAATATTTAGTATTTACTGTCATATTCCCATAGATCATTGTGATGTTGTTTATTCTATTACTCTCATTTTCTTCTGCTTGTTTTCTTTTTTCTTTCTCAACAGGTGATCCAGGTGATCAATATATGCATTTTCTTTTCTGCTTATTCTGTTGGTTTTTGTTTTTTGCCCTTCTCCCCCGTCCCTCTTCTCAGCTGTTTTTCTTTCCCTCTTTCTTTCCCCCAGTCAAGTCTGTCCCATATTCAGCAAGTGAAAATAAAATAAACAATAAAAAGTGAATCAAATAGACCATTACGGCAAAGCTGGGATGGTCAATTTGGTAAAGAAAATCTGTTGGGCATCTTTCTTCGCCTTTAGACAATAATTCTAATGGCAAAAGAGGCAAACGGGACAGGCAAAAAAAAAAAAAAATGCATAGATGAAAAAATGGTGACACCTTACCTGTTTGACTCGTTTCCCCATCATAGGAGTAACAGAAGCCTTTTTGCTTTCTACTTTTTTTTTCTTCCACTTCTCGGTCTCCAGTCGGTAAGACTGAAAAGTATAATTTTGAAATAAATAACATTTATTGGACCATAAAATGCTTAATGCTTCCTGTCTTTTGTTGAATTACAGTTGTTACTCAAACAATGTCCTTGATTTATCACATCAGAAATGTCATTCTCACCACTTGTAATGCAGTTCTGAAAAAGTTTTTTAATAACACTGTCACAACGACAGTAACAAAGACATTTTAGAGTAAGTATGCACAAAAAACTGACAATTTCAAATGGGAATGAGAATATGCATTAAATATTTGAGAAATATGTATGAATGACTTTCGTTGTGAAAAAACCCACAAAATCTGTCCCAAACTTTTACTTCTCCTATTTAAACCTCACCTTCTTCCTTTGTTTCCCTACATCGCCATATTCTCGGAGAAGAGCATCATGTTTCTTTTGGTATATCTGCACAAAGTCATCTAGTCTAGTGAGACACCTTCGTCAAAACGACTCCTTTTCAGGTCCCATTGACTTTTTTCCATGATCTCTTGCGTTTGATTGTCTTCAGTCTAGTTCTGAAAATGGTAATTACATCATTTACAGTTTGTCCCAATACAGCTTAATGTTTCATTTACTGTGTTAACTTATTCTACCTGCTTCTTCAACTGCAACACATGATTGTACAGTTTACTGAGAAAGCTGTACGCTGGGCCTTTCCCAGTCCAAGGTCTCCTGAAGAAAAACATTTTTACTCAATAAAGCACTTCAATAACTACATATAAGTGTTGATTCACCAAAGCAAGACATACCAAGCAGCATTCCTGACCACAAGGTAGCATGTGGTAGAAAGTACTTTGAAATACTTGAAATGAATGCTGGTGCATGGTACACATTCGGTGGTCCAGTCACATCAAGGGGGCCACTGGCAATTACTTCGGCAAAGTGCTGTTTAAGTGATGAATGACCTATATCTGTCTGAAATAAAAAGTTAAATATAATCTAAGTACAACCTTTTTGTTACTAAAGAAGATCTTTGTGTTAAAAACACACAGAAATGTACTACAAAATGATGTTATTGGTGTCACACAATATCATCAACACAATTAGTATCTCAACCATTGACATCCAACAAGCAGAATTTTAAACTTACCTTATAGTCCTCTGGAATGATGTCTGTGTCTTCAGCATCCACATTCCCCGTCTGATCGATCAGCATTTTGAGGTTCCGTAGGTGTTTTTTCACTTCTGGTCCACTGCATGGACTTTTGAAAACAACTGTTGCACATATAATGATGCCATCCATTTCTTTCAAGTTTGAAGAACAGGCCAGTATACGTGCATGCCAAATCTGTAGTGTTTCTGTAGTCTATAGCGAAAAAAAGCATATAAACAATAAACATACATGCTAAACACAAAGTTTAATCATTAGCAAAAACAACACTAAAAAAGAAAATAATAAAAAATAAACACAAATTAATAGAGAGGAAAAAGCAATTTAACAATCAACTACAAGGGCAAGAACACTAACACCACATAAATACTTAAATCAGAAAAATAGCACTCGTACTCACAGACTGTAGCACACATACCTCTTTTTGCAAAGATCCTTTGCGTTTTTCATGATGCGACTTACCCATTCTCCACCGGTGTTTATGTTGAAGTTGTCTGTGTCTAACTGTCCTGTGATAACCTGGAAGTATCGCTCCAAAAGGTCTTCCAAACTTGCTCTGCACAATGTAATAGCAATGGACTGAAGAAGCACAAGTGAGCCATCACATATGATCATTACTGGCCTTTTGTTTGCCCTGCTTCATTTCATGTAAGCTCTGTTTGAAATGCTTGAAGAAAATATGTAACAGAAGCAGTGGTATGGTCACATATGTTGCTGTTGGTAGAGGTGATGATCCCTTGAAGGGACTTCTCACTATAACTTCATACACATAGTACGGAGTAGCAGAAGCATTATCTTTAGAGATAATGCTTCCTGTTACATGAAAATATACTATATTGTCTTTGCACCGCTGGGAAAACACTGAAAGGGCTTTTTTGGACCACAGCATTATCCCTTTTGGATGCAGGAGCACTCTCTGAAGGACTTCATTTGGAAGTCCTTGCTGTCTGTCTACTAACATTTGCAGACTGACCATCTCATTTAAATGAGGTCTGTTTTTTTTTTCTGTGGGACCAGGCAATATTTTTCAAGACATCTTTAGATGGTGCCTCATCCTGACCCTGTGCTTGGAAAACTTGTTCTGGTCTTTGATTTATAGAATCCAGCTAAAGACTTTTGTTTCAAGTTTTTCCACTATTACATCTCTGGACTGTCCACGCTCAGGTTTTGTTTTAATTTCCTTTGTGTTGTGGCACACCTCACCTCCTTGGATAAGCACATCAGCCTTCAGGGTTTTTTCGTCTTTAACCTCCACTTTCACAGTCACTGGACAATCCTTAAAACGGCAGTATGCCGCACATGAGAATACAGCCGTCTTAGACCTTGACTGACTGGTGTTGATGGTATGCCTCTTAAATCCAAAACTGCAAAATGGGTGTACTGACTTAATGCCAGTGGCTACCACATTAGTCCACTGCATACCTTTGAAAAGCCTCCCTTTCTGTGTTGGTTTTTTTGTTTTTGTTTTTTTAGGTCTTGCCAGTCTTTCTGGTCAATGGAAAAAAAAAATGGCTGCTGTGGTAAAGAGCATTACTACTGTCACTTCTGTTGGATGAATTTGTACTACACTCCTGTAACGCAAAAAAAAATAAATGTAATTAATAATAGGTGATGTAATTTTATGAAAGCAACATAATCAGTAGTTATTATTTTATCTGAAAAATACTTTACCTTTTCGAGGGATGAAGACGATCGTGATGGAGACACATCAGTTTGTGGCTGTTTCGATTCAGGAGAAACATTTTGGACAATGCCATTATCATCACTGCCCTCCGTCACAGCGACGCGCCGAAGGCTGTCCAAATTCGTAGACTCCTCCGAATGCAGCCGACAAATGCGTCCTCCTTTTCCCCGAATTTGAAGGATGGGTCGGGTGTGTCCTTCGTGGCCTACCATATCCCAGAATTCATAGCGCGGCCCAGCCAAACTCCAGTTTCCAATAATGGCGGCCGCTACTAAGTTTTGAAATTACTCTTACTAATCTTTCTGGGTCACAAAATAAACTTGTTTATTTATTGTACATATTTTCAGGCGAGAAAGTAGCTATGTAAACATCAAATATCTGCTCGGTTTATCAAGATATCGAATATTTGCAAAAGTGCTTCGACGTTTTCGGAGCATCTGCTACCCACCAGCTCGATAGCAAGCCGGGAGCTCGAGGGTCACTGAAGCCGCCGAGAACGGCACAACTCCCGGCACATCATTTTCAGATCACCGAGGAGTTTCGCTTCTCAGGTTAAACGTAATATATAATGAATGAATGAATGAATGCTTTATTGGCCATATGCAGGTTGCCCCGCAGAGGAATAGAACCCCCCGACAACATAGACATCACATGGGGATACAGGTCGGAGATCGGCAGCGTTACAGAAAAACACTGAAAAAGTACACAACAATGGGAAAGTAGAAGAGGAAAAAAAGAGACCTCTACTCATGCTGGCACCTATGGGAGGACAGCATGAGAACAGGAAACAAAAAAACTCCTCTGCACAGAGAGCACATGAATGTCCACAGTACAACATTGGAGCACGTGACCAGCCACAGGGTTGGGTGGGGGGTGAGGAGTAATCCGAAGGAAACACAGCAGTCATCCTGCACAGCGCTACCATTCCAGCGCGGCACACAGACCCGCCGTCTTCCCCCACAGGAAACAAGCATCGAAGGCGTTTGGAAAGGGAGGGGGATGAGTGCGTGCTTATCAGTGTATGTGTGTGCGTGTCCAGAGTTCAGCTGAGACAGTGTCCTCCGCCCTGCCAGGCTAAGTAAACAGTCTGCTAGCCAACCCAGGTGGCCTTGCATGGGATGGGAAGAATAGTCATCACAAAGTCGTTATCAGGGAGTGTTTGTTCGGCTCCAGCCTTGGATCTGCAGCTGGCGCCGTGGTGTCCGCATGTTGATGTCGTTGAATTTTTCTTTTATGCCAGCAGCTCAGGAGAATTTCAAAGCTGTTCTTTAACACTCCGACACTGGTCTCCCAATCTCCCGTTGGAGAACCGCAAGCCTCCCCATGATGGTATCAAACTTCTGTTCCATGGTGTTGTCATTCTTTTGATTCTGAGACCTCACAACTGCAGTGATCCGTTCTGCGATGTGATCCAACTTTCGCTCAAGGGTCTCATTTTGAGCAGGCCTCTCTTTGATGTATCCAATATACGCTCAATGGTGTTATGTTGAGTCTAAGTGACTTCATATAAGTCACTTAGACAACCTAAAAATGTTATTGTTGGGCTTTTTTTCAGTGTTTTATTTGTTCGTGAGTAAATCGGTTTGGCTGAGATTAAAGTTATTAGATTAGATTAGATAAAATAAAACTTTATTAATTCCCGGGGTGGGTTCCTCCAGGAGTTTGTTTCTGTTCTTTGATTGGACTACTTAAATTATTGCGGGAGTAGCAAGCTTGGCAATTCGTGCCATTACACGCTCAGTCTGCAAGCAGAGTGGTGGAGATGTGTATACGTTCAGATATTCAGCTATTTTAACACGAGCAAAAGTTTTGGTAAGCTAACATTGCATTTTCTGTTTTCTTTAAATAAATGACAGTATGTTTTCCAGTAATAGTATTCATGGCGTCTGACCGAGCGATAGGCTAGTCCTATTTTTTCCTTGCTGTTTTCAAGCAGTGCTTATTGAAAGGTCATAGGAGGTTAGTAACCTAAAACAAATGTGCTGTCGACAGCTACAATGATTTTGTGCTCTTTTTGCAACAAAACGCTGAAGACGTTGAGGGGTTATGTGCTGCATTGTAGAGTTCAAAGGAACGACCCTGACATATTTAGCCTATGATAGTGCACTGTACTTGAAGTATTTTATTAAGACAAAGAAATGGTTTACATGTGCACTTTTGAACCGGCGCATTAAACAGTTCAAGTACAAAGGAGCTGCTGCGCTAACAAAGCCGTGTGCTATCAACCCAGATTTAACCAAGCTTTCAGGTCAAGCCATTCAGAACTGGAATTTCTTAAGGTTGCTACCTGTTATAATTGGTGATAAAGTCCAAAATCCAAAGGATGATGTACGGCAGCTAATGCTCCAGCTTAAAGACATAGTTGAAATGATTTGTCCACACAACATGTCACTGTCACAGGTGGCCTATCTTGACATTATAATCCATGAATATTTGGATTCAAGAAAGTGTTTATTTCCAGAGAGTGTACTAAAACCTAAACACCATTTCCTCCGTCACTATCCTGCACTTATTTTGAAATTTTGCCACTTGATTAGGTTATGGACTATGCGTTTTGAAAGTAAACATAGTTACTTCAAATGATGTGCCAGGAGTTTGAAAAACTTTAAAAACATCTGCCAAACCTTATCTGAAAGACATCAGATGTTTCAGGCATATCTTTCAGCTGGGCCAGGATACAGTCAGTTTCTGCAAGTGAAAGACAGTTGCACCTTCTAATCCTTTAATTGTCCCACAAGGGGAAATTTGGTTGTAACAGCAGCCAAAAAGACACATATACAACAAACAGTAGACAGGACACAACAGAAACATACACAATCTTTCTTACATATTTACATTAAGGACAATAGTTACTATATACAGAGTACTGTACAGTTATTAAATAAAATAAAGATAACTACAGATAAGAGGCAAACCAGGTTGTAGTGCAAATCGGTTAATTAACTTATTGCAGTTACAGCATTGATGTAAACATCTGTTTGTTGGGAGCAGTTCTGATTGTACAGTCTGACAGCTGCAGGGAGGAAGGACCTGCAGAAACGCTCCTTCATGCATCGAGGATGCAGCAGTCTGTCACTGAAGCAGCTCTGCAGTTCAGCAACATTTACATGCATGGGCTGGGAGACTCTGTCCATCAGAGATGTTACTTTGGCCAGAGTCCTTCTGTCTCCCACTGATAGGTTTGTAGCTTGAACCAATTTGCTGGAACGTTGAAGACAATATAATTACACAGCAAAGCAAGACACGAGTAGGCAAAGTTCTTCATGTTTCTCGTGCACGGGAGAGAACCGGACAAACGCCGTTCCTTCGCTTGACCCCAGTCGCTCTCGTCTGCTCCCCCGTAACACTGCTCTTTATTGAGGTTACATGGATATGCATAGGTTCATTAACATATGACGTCTACATACAAACAAAGAGTACCTTGCCTTTGTGTGTGTGTGTGTGTGTGTGTGTGTGTGTGTGTTTCAGAGGTGAGGAGGTTCACTCGAGGAGACAGAGTTCCTGACCAGACTGGCTCCTCCCCTTCAGCTCACCTGTCTGCACCTCCACCCTGACTGAGCTCCACCTGCTTCGTTGTGACTTCATCTGTTCTACGTGTTTGTACAAATAAAACTTTATTGTTCCTCCTCCTGTCACACGGTATCTCACCTTCACTGACACTAACGCTGGTGATCAGGGTCAGAGGTCACACGAAGCTCTCTGGGTTTAACCTCACACGAAAGGGGCGGAGCTGTCGTCATCACAAAGGGGCCTATAACAGATCATGTGACCCTTCTACAGGAAGTGATCCCTGTGAGTGGCGCCCACATCAGAGACGTTCTCAGATGGTGATTCATAAAACCTGAACCAGTAAAATGTGACAGTAGAAGGATGATGAGTGAAACTGGTTAATCTGGTGTTTGTGGCACAGAAGGTTTGACCTCCACTGTGTGACACGTGTACCCGAACAGGTGCGCTGTGTCACACGTGTGGCTCTTGGTCAAGTGTAACTCCCACAGCCGGCCTGTAGTTCAGACTCTCTGTGTTTGAGTCAGTGAAGTAAAACTAAACACTGAACGTGTTTCAGTTTGTTTACAGACGTCAGATGGTGAAAACTTCAGCCTGACGAGGAAAGAATCTGCTTTAAATCACACTTTAAAATGAATTCCTCCTCACCTTCATGTGTTTTGTATTATTTGATCTTATACTGAAAGAGTTGATCCATCGACACATTTTAACCCTGCAACGTTTCACCGTGTTAGTTTGTCATAAATTGGACTATTTTGGGATTTCAGTTCATCTTTCCAATAAAGCTGGCAGCTCTGAAACAGCTGTTCTCTCTGAGGGTGTTTTACATGTAAATAAAAGTGAAATAATTAAATGTAAGTTCTGTGAGCAGACCGTCCAGTGGAGCTCCTCAGGGCTCTGTGCTTTCACCACTTTGTTTTCTATGCTAATGAGTGTCAGAGCACGTCAGCATTAGTCCTTCAACATGGTCACAGCCACTGATGAAGGTGTTCAAATGTGGGGTTTTTAATCCAGGTTTACACTTAAACAGTCTCCATGAAACTCTGCCCTCATTCATCCTGGAGATCACTCATCTAAACCAACTAACATAAAGAATGTGATGTTTTCAAAGCGAACACGTACAAACTTTTGTTATGGATACGATTAAATTTAGGAGCGATGATTTGTGAAATCCTACATGTGTGTTCTAACAAGCTTTAATGATGGTATGAGCTGAAAATAAATAACATAAAGTTAATAGTTTGTCTGCAACAAAACATTTTTCACCGCTTCAGTTTTTGGTGTCGGGTTCTTTTCCACATACGGTGGTTGTTGTCATGGAAACAGTGTTTAAAGTGAAACAGGAGGAGAACGGAGGGATGAAACTTTGACTTTGTCTTTATCTGTAAGACAATCGGGCCTCTGATGGACGTCGGGAGTTCTTAACAGCAGCTCGTTGTTTGTTCTGATGTTGTTTTAATTATATTTTATATTTAATATCATATATTGGCCTTTTTCAGCTTTATTTGAAGGGCCACGGGTCAGACTCCACCTGGGCTGCCGCTCTCAGCCTCACTCTGAGGAAGCCCACAGTCTGTCACAGTGGAAACTACACCGGGAGACCCGATCCTTGGGGTGGGCCAATTTTTGTTATAGCGTGTTTTGGGGTTTAAAAGCCACAGAGACGCGGTGCTTAGAAAAAATGCATTTCAGCTGTGCTGATGCTCCTGACACGTATAAGACTGGGGAAACCTGCATTCAGCTGAAACTGAAAAACACTATGTCCAGATAAACAGAATCAACTTTTGGAGAAAAATAAAAGATTCTTCATCAGACTCTAACAACTAAAAACATGACACTTACCTTAATTGTATGGGCTACATCAAATATATTCAAGACCGACAGTAACACTTCTCACTGCTGCTAATTTTAACAAAACTAAACAAAAAGGAGGCCAAGTTATAAAGAAAAAGGCAATTCACCAAGTCTTGAAAAGTAAAACTGAAAAATAGAAATACAGAATAAAATAAAATATCCATCCAGATCTTTACAACCAACAACATAAAATCTATCTTGATTAAATGGCCTAATTTTCCAATAAATTAGCAATAATAAAGTTAAAAAAAAAAAGATATTCAATTTATGGACGCTCAAATTAACAGAGTGACATTAAACGCACCTCATTGCCTGCCATAGTGTTCTTTGCAGCTGCACTTCACCTCAAAGGTCGGTTAATACATCGGATTTAACTTAACCAAAGTCCCGCAATTAAAGGAAAATAAAATGTTTCTAACAAATACAATGAAGAACATTAAAATAATTCACTGTCAGTTACTGTCGCTGTGAGTTTGACGAGATTAGCTGCTTCATTTGGTTCTGCCTAAAGTTAAAGTTCTCTCAGTGATCGAGTGTTTATATGATAAGATACATGTTTAATGCAGAAAGTTGGAATTACAAGTTGGTAAGAAGGTTTTAAACAAAGGGTTAATTTAAGCTTTAAGTTCAAAGGTGAAAGAAATTTCACGTTTGATGAAGGAAGATCAAGGTTTATCAAGGCTAACAAGGACATAGGTCAAAGGTCAAAATAAGGTAAGGTGATAAAATATAATAGATATATATATAATCAATAAATAAGGTGAAAATATCAGATAAAAGGGTTTTTTGGTTATAAGGAATGAATAGGTCAAAACAAGAGTACTGTTAAGTTAAAATTAATAGGTCAAAGGTCAGATTAAACCGGTTGAACAGAAAGGATCAGCAAAAATTAAACAAGGATAAAGAAATAATACATTAAACAAGAAAATAAATTAAAAGTCTGAGTTAATGAGAAATTAAACAAGTTTAAATTAGGTTAAGAGTTAAATTTTAACGGAATCGGAATAACCGATTGGGGGAAAAAATGTTGCAAATCATGCAAATCATGTTGTGATCAAAGCTCTTTTAAAATAGTTTGTACGGCATAAAGAAAATCACATGTTTCAGTAGATTGTATGTTGAAAACCACTGTAGACACTGGCAGAGACCTCAAATCATTGTTACTGAGGAATTCCACCTTAAACAGTAAAGTGTTCTTTAACAGTACGACATTGATAGAGTTTGTTTGTTTGTGTGTTTGAGAGTTCAGAGTTCAGACTGAAAGGGAGCGCACAATCGTGTGTGTGTGTGTGTGCAGCTGTTCTTTGTGTTGTTGCTGGATCGTTGCCTCAGGGGGAAAGTTGTGTGTGTGTTATGCAGACTAACAGAGACTGCAGCTGTCAGCAGCCACACACACTTTCTATTCTTCAAATGAAATCACAGTGAAACATGTTCACTGACAGCTCAGCTTCAGCATCGTCTTCATGCTGTGACTGCAGCCGTTCAACTCTGTTGATCTTTAACCCAAATCATCACAACATGCAAATATAATCATCAAAATGATGTGACTGGAAGGATGCAGCAGTCTGTGCTCCACCTTTCTCCTCCACACCTGCAGGTGGAGGAGAAAGGTGGAGAACATGGATGCATGAATCTCTACAGAGTTCTTTGAATATTATCCGTCTCATCAGTTTTCAGTGAACAAAACTCCTCACAGAGCCAAAATAAGCAGTTTGTATCCAACATAACTCAGCTGGACTCTGATGCTCCGTATAACAGCCACACATGAGTCTGGATTCACTCAAAGCATTGAACAAACTTTATTGTAAATGAAGCTTTTGGACATTTATTCTCTGATATTTGCTCTTCAGCTCGAGTCTCCATCAGTGGGAACATTTCCTGATTCAACTTTTCTTCTGTTCAAATCAAACTCTGTAATCCTTATGATCAATCAGATCCAGAATCAATCTAATAGGAACAGGAAGTGATGAATAACCAGGAAGTGTGGAGTCAGTCTGAAGTCCAGAGCACAGCCTGAGTCCACAGTCCTGAGCAGAGCCACAGTGAGACTGAAGCAGCAGCTCGATGTTCCTACAGTGGATCTGTGGTTACATGAGCAGATTTCTATGGATCCAGTGTGACTGTGATGAGTCCTGATGAAGTGAACAGAGTGAAGATTTGTGTAGAAACAGGAAGTGTGATCAGCTGCACTCACCACTGTTGCTGAGAGAAACCTGATGGACTCCAGTGAATCTTCTTTTAGAGACAAACAGGACTCGACTGCAGCTCTGCTGCTGCTCTCTCACACTTTCACTTCTGCAAAATGACGTTGAGCTTCTTGTTTTTCAGCTGTTGCTCCGCCTCTTCCTGCAGCTGTTTGTCTGGTTTTGCTGCCTCTCCCTTTACAGGAATCAGCCAGTCTGTACTCAGTGACTGTGTGCAGCGGGTGGGAGGAGTGAGGAGTGGTGTGTGGGTTCACACAGTTATGATGGCCTCAGGTGATCAGGAGAAACTCACCTGGATTTCCTTTTTCCACAGCAGACTGAGAGCTTCAGGTGGACCCTGAAGGAGGTCTCAGACACAGGTGGTAAAAGTACACACAGTCTGTACTGAAGTAGAAGTACTACTGTTAAAAATACTCCAAGTACTAATTCAACTTCTTTACTGAAGTAAAAGTAAAAAAGTACTATCTGAGAAATGTAAGAGAGTAAAAAGAGCTGATTGAAGAACATTTCTAACACATGTGTTTATACAAAGCTAACTGAACCATGTGCTGCATCAACGTGATAATAAAATATTATTCACTTTATTTCTAATAAATATTCCCAGCTTGAATCAGACAAGTTGAACATGAGCAGAGAAAAAGAAGGAAAATCCAAATATTCCTGTGTTCAGTTTTCTCCATTTTCAGGCCGACTGTGCCTCTAAACAGGAACATGAGCAGGAAGAGGCTGACGTGGATTCAGCAGGTGGAGGATGCCTAACATCAGCTGGAAAGATTTACTGTGACGTTTGTTTGCTGTTTTCGCCTCGTGCACGAGAACATCACCAAATAAACTCGAGACAGTTTTTAATATTTTATTGTTCAAGAGCAAAAAGACTGACGGACTGTGTTTAAGGTAACCTCACAAATGTCACACATGAAATATTCAGTGTTTATTTGCTGGTGTTGTGGAAGTTTTCCACTTAAACAAAGCCTGCAGACGAGCGGTAGCTAACATTCTTTAATCCAAACACACAAAGAACAGAAAAAAAACAGCTTGATGGAGAGCCTACATGACCGCGGGGCAGACGGTCAGCAGAGTCTCACTGAGCCTAGCATGGCTCTCAGTTAAATACCTTCTCCAGGAACAAAAGGCAGTACACAGCTGTTTCACACCTTAAGGTTCACACTCCCTTGCTACTTCCTAGAGTCCTCGAAGAGACAAAAGACTCTTCCTGTGGAGCTGTCTGCTTCCTCCAACGTCCTTACTACACCCCCCACCATTTGTCTTAACGTATGAGTGTCAGACATGTTAAAATCCAGTGGCATTTTAAAATCTAGTGGTACATTTTGATGCTAATGTGTACTAATTTGGGGTAGATGACAAAAACTAAAACGGCCATGCGTTTTTTATTTTTTCAGAAAACCCGTGGCATCCCGGCTCCGCTCGCTCTCCGTCTGTAACGCCAGTTCCAAAGCTACACTTCGTGCACTGATCGTTACTAGAATAACTGCGTGTCTGTTCCAACCCATCGCTAGCCTTTCGCCGCGTTTGGGTCTAGCCAGCACGCCACACGGGCACGCCGAATTACCGTCTGTAATTCGCCCGATCGTGACACAAACCAACAATGCAACAGCAGACTCCATCATTGAGGTCCAGCGCTACTTAGTGGAGAGAAACATTCCAAGATCAGAGGATCCTTTAACGTACTGAGGGAATAGGAAGACATCTATCCGAACCTTTCCCACCTGGCTTTACAGTTTTTGTACCCCAGCTTCATCTGTGCCCTGTGAGCGTGTTTTCCAAAGCTGGGGAAATGGTGTCAAAAAATGCAATAGACTGAATGTAAAAACATTGGATGAACTTATTTTTCTGAATAGAAATTTATAATAAACTCTGAGTCAATTACATTTAAATGGGTAATATTACATTCACAATACTTTCATTTTAATTTTCACTTAATGACATTCACAATATATTTTAAAGATGTCAACAATATTTGCAATGTAAAAGATATAAAATGATTCCATGGAAAGTACCTTACAGTGTATACACGTATGACTAGGTCATTCAATCAGTGTCTGTTGTGAGTCTCAAGTAAGTTGCCTGCAATGATATTTCATGTCCAGCAGGTGTCAGTATGGAGCAAAACAGCAACACTGTGTCGACACAGCATGGATACAGTTTGGGGAATGTGCTGAAACGCTTCACGAGGCCTCATCTACACATCACTAATATTTACTAATGAAATCTATAAGTGGTCTCCTAATTAATGACATTAGTGATCATCCACCTGTTTTTGCAGTGTATGACAGCAATTACAGGAAGCTCAAACAGGAAAATGCAATAAAACAGGTGAGTCCATAAATGCATTTAGAAGTTATTTACTTAAGCAAGCATGAGAGATGTTGCATACGGCTGATCTTAACATTTGCTAATGTTAGCCTCTGATTTGGGCTGCTAACGTAAAGACTTTAAGCTAGCTGACCAGCAGAGACTAGTTTGCTGTTTAACAGACTACAGTTGTAATTTTATTTAAAGCTGAGCATATTTATCATTATGTCTATTTTGTAGCACATGCAAATTTAAAAAATGTAATTTATGAAATGGTGAGCATCTCATTTCTAGTAAGTGTGATGTTTTGTGACCCCATTGAGCTAATATGATTAAATGACAACTACATCTTGATTAAAGTATAAGTGCAGTGCTGGTGTGCAGGGGTGTTATGCTGCTGACATATTATGAACTGTTATGTCTATATCAAGCCTTTAGTCTAATAATAAGAGATATTTGTGTCTTTCTTAAAAAATCAGATCCACAGTTGTCTGTCATGGTCCTGGATCTTTGACCCAGTGTTTTGGGTTCTGAATTATTAATAGTCTTTGATTTCATTATTATTTATCCTTTCTGGCCTCTTGGTTTCTGTCTCTGTGCTCCTCCTGTGTTCCATGTTTAAAGCCCTTTGTCTTCCTCTGTTTGTTGCTGGGTCATCTGTGTTTCACTGACTGCATTTTCCTTGTATGTGCAGAACTTTGTGCCATCAGAAACTGAATTTGAATAAGTTCAATTCATATTTGAATTGCTCAACTTGAATAAAAGCTTCTAAAGCTGAATTTGTATTGGCCTAATTTGAAATCCAATGTATTGGTTTGAAAAGAGCTACGTTGTATCTGCTGAGTGTTACTGAGCGGACCTACAGCATATAGAGCTGGAGCAGGGCACAGATTAAGTATTCAGAAGTCATTCGTCATTTCAAATGACCAGCAGATTAACTCTCAGGTTGATAATAAATGTTTTATCTGTATAAGAAAAAGCATCATGTAAACAAATGATAGCCTAACAGTAACCGTTAAGCTTATTGTAGCTGTTAGCTAAAAACACTAATTTAGCATAGTTAGCCCTGGGTTCAGCTTTGCAAACATGATCGACTGTTTCCAAAGGCGCGTCTTGTACACTCTCAGAGCCCTGTATGCTTGCAGAGACCACTACAGTAGGGAAACATGCAAATGAATATCCAAACCATTGTAATTTAGGTTTATTTATGTCTTACAGCATCCCAACTCTGTAGCTAACTTAATAACTTTAGCTAAAGTGAATAGTTAACATTAGTCTAATTCATTAGTGCAGCATTACTGGATCACAGGGGCGATTTTAGCCCATTTTTGGGGGTGCTTCAGCACCCAAAGATTTCTTACTCTTTTTTTGACAATATTTGCTGTTTGTGTAACACACTACTAAAAATATAAAAAGCATACAGTACTGTCCTTGTTTGAGACGTAACATTTTAAAAACAAAAGTATAGATAACCCCCCCTCCCAAAATTGTTTGTTCCAGCTCGCCTCTCCCCTGCTCTGGCTCTAGCACCGTTGCTGCCAGAGCGATGGTGGCTGAGACGCAGCGGAGCGGAGGTGTGAGTGCCTGGATTAAAACAGGACATATTAGCTGCATTTAACCTTCAGTTACTCTTTATATAGTTAGGTAGGAGTCAGACCATGATTCTTTTTAGCTGAAAAACATTACACCAGGTAACCTGCAGTGTTGAAAACGTGTTTTCCGACAATGTTTGCTACCCTACAATCCGTCCTGCTCTGTAGTAAAATCAGCTACATTTGACCGTCCTGTTGCTCCCATTGAAATGTATACAGCCTATTTAAAATCTAAAACTTTAAATTGTCCGCAGCCTACTGTTGGTTACCACTGTCCTGTTTGAAATGGATACTAACTAGCTAACTGACTGGATGCCCATTAACCTTATAACTCCTGTTGTGTGTGTGTGTGTTTGTGTACAGAGATACAGTGGGGCAAAAAAGTATTTAGTCAGCCACCGATTGTGCAAGTTCCCCCACTTAAAATGATGACAGAGGTCAGTAATTTGCACCAGAGGTACACTTCAACTGTGAGAGACAGAATGTGAAAAAAAAATCCATGAATTCACATGGTAGGATTTGTAAAGAATTTATTCGTAAATCAGGGTGGAAAATAAGTATTTGGTCACCTCAAACAAGGAAAATCCCTGGCTCTCACAGACCTGTAACGTCTTCTGTAAGAAGCTTTTCTGTCCCCCACTCGTTACCTGCATGAATGGCACCTGTTTGACCTCATCATCTGTATAAAAGACACCTGTCCACAGCCTCAACCAGTCAGACTCCAAACTCCGCCATGGCCAAGACCAAAGAGCTTTCGAAGGACACCAGGAAAAGAATTGTAGACCTGCACCAGACTGGGAAGAGTGAATCTACAATAGGCAAGCAGCTTGGTGTGAAAAAATCAACTGTGGGAGCAATCATCAGAAAATGGAAGACATACAAGACCACTGATAATCTCCCTCGATCTGGGGCTCCACGCAAGATCTCATCCCGTGGGGTCAAAATGATCATGAGAACGGTGAGCAAAGATCCCAGAACCACACGGGGGGACCTGGTGAATGACCTGCAGAGAGCTGGGACCAAAGTAACAAAGGTCACCATCAGTAACACACTACAACGGCAGGGAATCAAATCCCGCAGTGCCAGACGTGTTCCGCTGCTGAAGCCAGTGCATGTCCAGGCCCGTCTGAAGTTTGCCAGAGAGCACATGGATGATACAGCAGAGGATTGGGAGAATGTCATGTGGTCAGATGAAACCAAAGTAGAACTTTTTGGTATAAACTCAACTCGTCGTGTTTGGAGGAAGAAGAATACTGAGTTGCATCCCAAGAACACCATACCTACTGTGAAGCATGGGGGTGGAAACATCATGCTATGGGGCTGTTTTTCTGCCAAGGGGACAGGACGACTGATCCGTGTTAAGGACAGAATGAATGGGGCCAAGTATCGTGAGATTTTGAGCCAAAACCTCCTTCCATCAGTGAGAACTTTGAAGATGAAACGAGGCTGGGTCTTCCAACATGACAATGATCCAAAACACACCGCCCGGGCAACAAAGGAGTGGCTCCGTAAGAAGCATTTGAAAGTCCTGGAGTGGCCTAGCCAGTCTCCAGACCTCAACCCCATAGAAAATCTGTGGCGGGAGTTGAAAGTCCGTGTTGCTCAGAAACAGCCCCAAAACATCACTGCTCTTGAGAAGATCTGCATGGAGGAATGGGCCAAAATACCAGCTACTGTGTGTGCAAACCTGGTAAAGACCTATAGTAAACGTTTGACCTCTGTTATTGCCAACAAAGGTTATGTTACAAAGTATTGAGTTGTATTTTTGTTATTGACCAAATACTTATTTTCCACCCTGATTTACGAATAAATTCTTTACAAATCCTACCATGTGAATTCATGGATTTTTTTTTAACATTCTGTCTCTCACAGTTGAAGTGTACCTCTGGTGCAAATTACTGACCTCTGTCATCATTTTAAGTGGGGGAATTTGCACAATCGGTGGCTGACTAAATACTTTTTTGCCCCACTGTACAGCCAGGTTCATAATGGATATAAGGAAGATTTTTTTCAAAAAAAGGAGCCACATTCAGGTAAAAGTGTAAAATCAAATGATCTGTCAATCAAGAATAATGTTGGATCAGTGTTTCAATGTTTATATCTTTTATCAGATGTTCATGTGGTTTGGTTATTTGCCTTTTGGTTGAAAGTAGACTGAGAGAGGACTTTTTGTTAGTGATCTTAATAGAATTTCTTTTCATATTAATGTAATTTTTCATCTAATTGAATACAATCTATTTGTGTATGATTGTCAGTCCAAAGAGGGAGAGAGGAAAGAGGGAACGTGAGGAGAAAGTACAAGGTCAGGAAGAAGCAGGTAAAAAAACAGACCAGGAACAGTGACAGGCACAACAGAAACTGTTAAACTGACAAAGAGAAAAAAAATGATTTTACTCACAATCTGGAAGTTGTGTACTCCCTATATTAAAGCTGCTGTACAGAATCTGCAAAACAAACTGGGTTGAAACATTTTGACCCTCTTTAACAACATTCCAGCATAACATTATAATTGATTGGGGAGATTAAAATTAATAATATATTTTTATGTGGTTCAGCCACAACTCTACTAAAACCTCAGCCAGTAACAGGTCGGCGAACCTTTGGACCGTCCAGTTGTCTGTATGACTGCCGCAGTACGTACATCACATTTGCACACTGTCAGAAAGTGCCAAACAGCCCTGGTGGAGTGAGGAGCTGTAAAGAGAAGCAGATGCTCTGTTTCTAAAAATGTTTTAAGCTTGTTTCAAAGATTCTGTACAGCAGCTTTAAATGTTTTCCAAAAGCACACATACACTTATCAGTGTTTCTCACACTTTTTACAGTGTGTACCACCTGAGAAAAATGTGAAGCTCTCCTAAGTACCACTATGAAAGCATGAAAGTCATAAATCTTACAACACAAAATTATTATTATTAAATTAGTAAAATTAGTGTCTGCAGTAAAGATTTTTTCATGCATGGTATACATTCTACCACAGGCAAAGTTGCCTCCATTTTTATAGTTTTTATTAATATTTTGTAATAATTTATTTGTAATAATTTATTGTTTTGGGAGTATTTTTTATGTATCCTTATTATATTATACATACACATTAAAAGTGAATCTCTGTCCAAAAAATGCACTCAGTTTACCTTTCACTCACTATGAGCATCATTCATAATTTTCCCCCAGTAATTAAGGTTAGGATATGTATTTTTTCTATTCCAATCCATTCTTCTTTTGCAGCATTTAAATAACTTTGATCAGATTTGATGGTTTTGTTACAGACTTTTCAAAAAAGTGTTTTTCTTTTCTTTCACAAATGTGGGATTAAATTGTTAAAATGTACAAAACAGTGATGTCATGTTTTGTGACGAGGACCCAGGCACAGAGAGACTTGATGAATTTAAGAATCTTATGATTTAATAAAGAAATTTGCAGACTTGCACAGAGATGGTAAAATTATGATGACTGATAACGGAGATGAGGACAGGGAGGAACAGGGGTTTAAATGCACCAAAGTGACAGTCAGAGAGAACTCGGGACAATATTTAAGGATGCAGGGACTGACAGAGACAGGTTTATCTTGCCTGGCTGGGCAGCTCTCTGGGTGCTCAGCACCCCCAAAGCTCTGATCCTAGAATCGCCCCTGCTGGATCACCCCTGTTTGAAATGATATGATATACGACTGTCAGTGAAGCAGCAAACTTTGTGAAAAAATCCAACACTTCACATTCTCTAAACCAGGGGTCTCGAACTCCAGTCCTCGAGGGCCGCTGTCCTGAAGCTTTTCCATGTGTCTCTGTTGCAACACGCCTGAATACAATTAGTAGGTCATTAGCAAGACTATAGAACGTGACTGGATGCTGAGGTGGTGATTCAGCCATTGGATTCATGTTACAGCAGCTCATGAGTGAATGAACATGGTGCAATAAAAGTACTTTTAGAAGTATATTTTTCCAAACACTTACATTAACTTAAATTTACTTGAGTAGGGTTAGGGGTTGCCACTTCAGCATGCAGTCAAGTTCTATACTCTTGCTAATTTTACTCATTTTACTCAGGCGTGTTGCAACAAATTCAAATTCAAATTCAAATTTTTATTTGTCACATACACAGTCATACACAGTACGATATGCAGTGAAATGCTTGGACAACTGCTCGTGACCTAAAGAAAAAAGAAAAGGCTATGAATAAGATAGGAAATAAATAAATATGAAAATAAAAAAGGGTAAATTTAACCAGGAAGGAATAAAATAAAATATAAAAAATTAAGTTAAGAATGAGATAACTGTACAACACAAATTAGAATGAAGGGTAAATTTAACTGGGAAAGAATAAGATAAAATATATAAATTAAAGTTGAAAATAAGATAACTGTACAACAAAATACAAAGTATAGACATATATAAGAATGTAAGAGAAATATAAATATATATACACACAATAACAGCAGCTGTACAAATATTAACTGGAAATGAGGAATATAATGTCCAGTGTTGTGCAATCCACATTATATAGTGTCTTGTGCAGTGCAAATATGCTTAAAGTGGTTTAAGTGATGAAGTGCAAAACAATGTCCAGAATGTCCAGTGTGTGTGTAAGAACTATATGTGTGAGTCAGTACTGTGTGGTGGTGTGATTGAGGGACCGTATCGCCTGCGGGAAGAAGCTCCTCCTCAGTCTCTCTGTGTTGGTCTTCAGGGAGCGGAATCGCTTTCCTGACCTCAACAGAGAGAACAGTCCGTTGTTGGGATGGCTGAGGTCCTTCACGATCTTCCTGGCCTTGGTCCAGCACCGCCTGCTGTAGATTGAGTGCAGGTCAGGGAGCTCTGAGCGGATGGTGCGCTCAGCTGAACGCACAACCCTCTGTAGAGCTCGTCTGTCCTGCATGGTGCTGTTCCCGAACCAGGTTAAGATGTTTCCCGTCAGGATGCTCTCTATGGTGCAGGAGTAAACAGAGACACATGGAAAAGCTTCAGGACAGCGGCCCTCGAGGACTGGAGTTCGAGACCCTCTAAACGTTTGGCCACAGCTCTAGATGACACTATCAGTGCTCGTTCACTCTTGTCAATAATTACATTTCTGGGGAGGATCCAAGATGGCAGAGTGACTAGCAACCTTACTGCAGGGGTCCGAACGTTTTTGGTTTTCTTTTGTCCTGAAACTGTGAAATTATAAAAAGCAATAACCGTTTTTTGTGCACGTCAACCAACTACGGAAGAACTAACAGGACATCAACTCTACCGTAATTATTCCATCTTTTTTTGATAACTGTCCTGTGAGTACGTGCATCCGCTTCAAGGAAGGCTTCTCTGAAAAGATCTCCAAGGAGACCCATTTGGCGGAGGCAGACTCAAAGTTATGTAAAACACAGTGGGGTGAATCTGTTTTCTTTAGTAATGGTACGTCTCAGCTGGAGTGAGGATTTTATTTAATAGGTTTCTGGGAAATGTCATAGACTGTGAAAGTGATTCTGATGGTCACTGGCTGATGGTAGTGTCAGAGATTAATGGTTCTAACTACATTTTGTTGTGCGTGTATGGTTATACTAATAGAGCTCAGAACAAGAAACTTTTAACCTTCCTCTGTGAAAACGGGAGCAATGGAAGATAAGCTAATTTTGTTGACAAGGTTATTGTGGGAGGAGACTGTAGCTCCCGATCCCGCTTTAGACCATTTTTCATCTAGGACTTCATGTCTCAGTTTTGATGAAAGTATTCTTAATTTGGTCAACACAGTCAGTCTGTGTGACTATTGGAGGCTGAATAATCCTTCTGTGTTTCTGTATACTTGGTTTCATTCATCTAACAATGGTTGCAGAATTGATTACTGGTTAATCTCTGACAGTTTGATCAACGACATCTCCAACTGGGAAAGCTCAGCTTCCTCTCGAACTGATCACTGTTTGATTTCCTTGTCCATCTCATTAACCAAGGTGAAACATCCTTATTTGGAAATTTAACAACAGCCTTCTGCATAATGACAACTTCTGCCTTGAAGAGAGAAATCTAATGGCCCAAATCGACAAATTAGATGTCACATGTGAGCAAATGGGAATGGTTTAAATTCCAAGTTAAACAGATGGCAATTCAAATGAGCAAATCCACTGCTAAAGAGAAAAGACAGGAGCAACAAACCATTATTGAGAGAATTAACAGGTTATGCTGCAAACAGGATTTATCACTGGACAAACAAATACATCTAAACAAGTTTCAAACTCAAGTGGGCAAACTGTTCTTAGAGAAAGCTAACGGCGCCTATGTTCGTTCAAGAGCCTGATGGGTTGAAGAGGGTGAGAAAAACTCTTCCTGCTTCTTTAATTTAGAGAAACACAGACAAGCAAAAACGAAGATTCGATCACTGAATATCAAGGGGGTCTGACTGAGGACCAAGACAAAGTAAATGAGGAAACAGTTCAATTTTACAGTAACATTTACAAGTCAAACTATTCAGCAGAGAATGTGTTTCTGGAAAGTCTTAGAGCTGGGGTGTCGAATTCAAGGCCTCGAGGGCCGGTGTCCTGCAGGTTTTAGATCTCAGCCTGGGTCAACACACCTGAATCACATGATTAGTTCATTACCAGGCCTCTGGAGAACTTCAGTAATTTAATTAATTATTATTATTATTATTTAATTTAGCCATTTAAATCAGCTGTGTTGGATCAAGGACACATCTAAAACCTGCAGGACACCGGCCCTCGAGGCCTGGAGTTTGACACCTGTGTCTTAGAGGCTTTATTGGAACATTGGACAAAGATGTGAAGGATCGTATGGAGGGTAAACTTGTAACTGAAGAGCTGGACAAGGCAATCGAACAAATGCCCAGGGGTAAATCACCAGGAATTGATGGGCTAACGGTGTATTTACTATTTACATACTTAGAATGTATCTCATCAGTGAAACAAGGTTTCATCACTTTAATCCCAAAACCCAACAAAGACAAACTTCTTTTGGATATTTGGAGACCCATAACCCTTCTGTGCAATGATTATAAATTATTGGCTCACGTTTATGCGAACCGTTTAAACAAATGTTTAACACACTTAGATGACCAGTGTCAGTCGGCTTTTATAAAAAGAAGAGACACACACAGTGACATTAGATTGATTCTTGATTGATGCTTGATTTTCGTCAGCTAATAAAGACACAAAACTTAGTGTTGTTTTTGAACTTGTATAAGGCTTTTGACACGGTTGAAGATCCTTTCTTGCTTAAAGCCTTCATCACCTGGGTTTTGGGGTAAACTTTTGTAATGTGATCAAAATGTTTTACAGTAACATCTACAGCTCTGTTTCACTAACCCTGGAATGACGCCTAGGTTTGAAGTGCAGCGAGGTATCCATCAGGGATGCCCTATTTCCCTCAAATTGTTCATACTCAGTTGCTGGCACTCATCACCCAAAATGACCCCGATCTACATGGCATAAACATTTTTGACAAGGAATTCAAAATAAGCCAGTTTGCAGACGATACTGCCCTGTTTTTAAGAGATAAGTCCATGGTAGCGCTTCACACTATCTCATTATTCTCTCAGGCTTCAGGACTGTGTCTGAATATTAACAAATGTGAATTATTACAAGTGTTCTGATTCCAGTGTAGCTTCTATAAGAGTAGAATTGGAAGAGAAATATTTCGGTATAGTGATTTCTAAAAGTATGACCAGAAGAGAAGACACAAACATCTGCAGTCGTATCGTCGACATGAAGAGATCCCTTAGTCATTGATTGACCAAAGAGATCACTATATTTGGTAGAGTGGTCTTTTCCAAAGCTGAAGGTCTTTCAAAATTAATTTACTAATGTCATTCTCTGTATATTTCTCCCCAAAATATTAGGAAAGCCAACTCAGTTATTTTTCAACTCCTGTGGAAAAACCAAACACAACCCCCTCCTCTGAATTTCTAAAGAGGAGGTTTAAGTTTAAGGTTAACCTGTTCTTCCTGTGAATCGTTACACCTTCTGTGTTTTTCATGTCCTGCATAACCTTTTTGGTTAGAACTACACAGCTGGTAATCACTCAAGATCAACGATATCCTGCAGTTTAACATTTCTGGTTTGGCTGATTTACATCCATCTGTTTCTACTGTGATTAATATCATCCTGTTAGGTAAACACCATATACATCGTTGTAAATGGAGGAATAGTCAACCATCCTTTACATGGTTCATCAATGACTTTAAACATTACGTCACGTCACTTAAGAAACTGAAGTCCAGCAGATTTGTTAAAATCTCTGATGACATCTGCTACTGTTTTCATTATTACCTCCATTGTGTGTCAACCTGTGCTCTTCTTTCTTACTCTCTTCCTTTAATACCGTGAATTTTTATCTAGCCCCCCCTCCCCCCTTATATCCTTGCTGTTATTTTTGTTGTAATTTTATCCTGTACGAGAGTTCATTTTGTATTGTATTTTATTCTTGATTGTATTGGTTAATTGCTAATAACAATTTAAAAAAAATTCCATTTCTAAATTAGTGCAGTTGCAGGTAAACTATATCTAATATTCTATCTAAATAACTGCTTTGTCTTTGAAAAGGTGAAGAGCCTGAGGCCGGTGACGGGCCAGTTCTACTCTAAGTACATCCTTACGGTGTCTCACAGGACAAGGCCACACTCCTGTCCTGCCAGAAGAGAAACTTCAGTCTTCATGCAGTTCAACCACACCTGTCATATTGTGTTCATGCAGTCCGGAGTAAACATCTTTATTATTCTTATTTTACATGTTTCATTGTTAGGCATTAGGTTTATTTGTAGTAGTCCTTGTTACTGTGTCAGCATCTATTTAGGATTGGGAGTGCAACAGAAAGTAAGGAAATCCAAAGTACCATTAAAACCAAGAGAGGATCTTATACTTCAGAAGAAGGGATTATTAAAAAGAATTCAAAAGAAATGACCTCGATGCTATACATGATTTAGGAACCCGAGAGAGCACTTTGCAAAATAACACATTTTGCACACTTAATTTCACCCTCTGATGGGCCAAGCTACGACTGTCAGGGATGGTGATGTAGGCACAGAGCATGTGAGAGTGTGGTCAAATAAATGTCTCCAAAACTAGATGAAGGCACAAGGAGATCAATGCAAGGCGTAGAGATTCAGAGATTCAGTCTTCAGTGGACATTTCATTTCTGGCACAAATATACCTGTAAAAGCTTTTAGATTTAGGAGGTTTTTGGTGACAAAACAAAGATATACAATTTCAATTTGATAATATTTAAAATATAATGAAATAAAACAAGCTACAATGGTGGCAATATGCTTGTTTGTTGTGCAGCAGTGTCCAGTATGGATTTTAACTCCATTACAGGAAGTGATGTTAATTCTTTTTGAATCATACTTAATGTTTATATTAAGTGTTGTACGAGAAATATAAGAAACATAATGTGATTGAGATGCATTTAATTTTTTTAAATTTAGTAGCACCTGATGTTTAGCAGGTAAACAGTTAGTATTGTGCACTAAGAAAAATCTGCCCCTCTCTTCTTTTGAATATACACTGCTCCATAAAATAAAGGGAACACTACAACAACACAACGTAACTATGAGTCAATCACACTTCTGTGAAATCAAACTGTCCACTCAGGAAGCAGTACTGACTGACAGTTTCACCTGCTGTTGTGCAAATTGAATCGACAACAGGTGGAAATTAGCAAGACATCTCCAATAATAAAGGAGTGGTTCAGCAGGTGGTCACCACAGACCACTTCCCAGTATCTGTGCCACTGGTTCCCAATCTTTTTTTCGCTGGGCCCCCCTTCGTTTTACAAGAAAATCTCCCCCCACAAACCCATCCTTCAGCCAACCATTTATTGCTTTGCAGTTTATTTCACACCTCAAACCTTTTTTAAACAATTAAATAAATAAAAGTAAACTGTAATCAATTAGAGGGAGCAATAAATAATAACTCCATCCACACCTACACGGGTATTTTAGAAAACGCAGCTTTTCTATGCATTTGGGCCTTTCATCCACACGTAAACGGCGTTTTGGGTCGCTGACTTTTCATGAATACCCGTGAACGTGTGGACGTAGCCTTAAATAACAGAAAAACAAACCATCTTTATGGCGTCATTATTTTACGTGTAGTTGGGTTTTTTTCTCCTGTGTAATAATATCCAACATTAAAAAGAAAAATCTGTCTGTGCAAAGCGGGTTTAAAACCACAAACAGCTGTGGGATGCTGTTTGTCCGTGATTTGGAAGGAGGAACAAACTGCGGCAGGATCAGCCTGATGTTATTTGTATCCCACTGTAACTTTACTGTATAAAGAGTTAACATCTCCAAAATGTCAGGAGTAGTTAGTTTTGTGTTTGTGAATTAAAAATCAAGAATATGGGATACTGTTTGTCCGTGATTTAAACAGCCCAGCGCTGCTCCCGACGCAGGGGAAACTAATTCTGCAGGGGAGACCTACCTCGTCACTTGTGCAGGTGAAGCCAAAGGGAAGATATGCTTCATTATATTTTCTAGTCTTTGGCTTGGAGGGAAGTTGGTTTGGAAACATATTTGGCGATGCTTCATCTTCTGCTTTGTGTTTGTGTGGGAGCCCCGTCAAAAACCTGTCCATGATGCTAGCAGTGTCTGTTTCCCTCTCCGCTCCTCGTCTCTAGTCTCCAGAATTCTTAAAGTTTAGGTTCAAGTTTTGGTTTGTTTTTGCAGGTTTATTGTTTATGGAGCTTTGTCCTGTAACTGCAATAAAAAAAGAGCCTCTTTGAGTTTACTCCTCCGTCTGAGTGTCCTGCATCCTGCCACAGCTGCTTCAATGGCTGCAAATATTTTATTCTATCTTCAAATGTTGTTGGTGCATTAAAAATAGTCTTATTTTATTGTTACTGATATGTACTCTGTTGTTATTGACTGAATATCCTTTTCCATTCAACCAGAGTTAGCATTGTGTTCATACATGTTAATAAAATGGGCTCAGTGACAATTGATGTTTCAGTTTAACTTACAGCACAAATGTCCAGTGTCCTTAGATAAACCCAAGAGATTTTATTCTAGTGGTAGCATGAGACAGAGCCTACAGCCCACTCAGGTAGTGCAGCTCATCCAGGATGGCACATCAGTGCGAGCTGTGAAGGTTTTCTGTGTCTGTCAGTGTCGTGTCCAGAGCATGGAGGCGCTACCAGTAGACAGGCCAGTACATCAGGAGACGTGGAGGCCGTAGGAGGGCAACAACTCAGCAGCAAGACCACTACCTCCGCCTTTGTGCACGGAGGAACAGGAGGAGCCAGAGCCCTGCAAAATTGCTGTCCAAATTCAGGGGAAGGATGCTTCATAGGATCCTTCGACGGCCGGGTAGGACGGAACTGAGCAGCTGTGAAATTGGACAGCCTTCTAGCTTCAAGTCCGCCCTTACTTCTGTTTTTGTCCGCTCACTAACGCCAAAGCGCAAAAACTGAAAAATGGACTGAGAAATGTTGCTCGTACGTTAACCTCATCAGAGCCAGTCATATGCAGGTAAAATAATCTACCCTAAACTACACACATTTAGGAATTACTTAGCTAATTCAACGGATAATGTCACTGACTGAATGATTGCTGGTCATTCGTACACATTCACCATATTATATAAAATAAACTAAATGTCCTTGAAACTGAGAGGAGAACATGTTCTATTTATTTCTTATCATTCATTGGATCCTGTAACATATTTGTGTGAATAGAACAGCAGTAAAAATGCTGAAGCTGAAACAGGTAACACGACAAGCTTAGTTACACAGATGAAGTGTGTAAAATATAAGTCACAGCACATTAGTGTATTTTACGTAAGCCTAAAAATCAGAATAATGCTTGGATCCCTTAAAATAAATGAAATCATGCTCTTCCACTGTTTATGTTGTTCTCCACCTTTTCCTTAAGCAGACGAGACCTGATACTGCAGGAGTAACCTGAGTGTCCCAGTCCTTCATCTGCCTCAGTACAGTGCCAGTGACTTCCTGTAAGCTCCTGAAGCTTTTTACAGCTACTTAGTTTTAATATTACTCTTATTATTCTTTCTGGGTCACAAAATAAACGTTTAACATATTTTCAGGCGAGAATGTAGCTGTGTAAACCTCAAATATCTGCTCAGTTTATCAAGACACCACATATTTTCAAAAGTGCTCCGACGTTTTCGGAGACGTCTGTTACCCACTAGCTCGATAGCTAGCCGGGGGCTAGGCTAACTAGAGCCGTGAGAACACCGGACTCCCGCTAATCGTTTTCAAACCCACCACCATCTTTCGCTACTCAGGTTAAACATGATATATAAGTCACTTAGATAACTTAAAAATGTTATTGTTTGGCTTTTTTTTAGTATTTTATTTGTTCCTGAGTAAATCGGTTTGGCTGAAATTAAAGTTATAGTTTTTACACAGCTGAATAAACGTCAAGCAGACTGCTGATTATCAGAAGTGTGAGATGCTCGAGGATTTACTCCGGTGTCCTGTTATATTTTAGATAGCAAGGTGTTTATTAAACTTCACCGAAACAATCTGCCAATTTCATTAAAATGTAATAAACTATCATCTTGTCTTTATTTTTAGTTAGCACATACCTTAAACACTTAAAGCTGTAAGCTAATGATAGTTATATAAGAGCAGATGCTGCTGGTGCAATAAGCTGTACGTTTTACGTCCAATGGATGATGATCTGATTAGTCGACTGTCAAACTAATCGTTTGTGGCAGCCCTAGTGCAGGAACAGGTCACTCAGCTTAATCCTGTGTGTCTGGTGACTCCATGTTTATGTTTTGTGTTTGTTAATTTTTTGAGTTTTCTGCGTTTTTTAAATTATTTTTCTTTTTTGTCATGTTTATGTTTGTCATTTTACTTTGGCCGTCCCTTGTGTCAGGTCTGTGTCTCTGGCCTTGTCTCCTCTTAGTCTTGTCATGTGTGATCAGTCCCAGCTGTGCTCTCCTCCTGTGTCCCATCCCCTCGTTATTGTGTTTTTGAGCGCTGTGTTTCTCTCTGTCAGTGTCGTGTCGTCCCCTCGTGCTGTCTGTTTCCCGTCTCTGCTCCTCGTTCCCAGAATTCTTAAAGTTTCAAGTTTTGGTTTGTTTTTGCAAGTTCATTGTTTATGGAGCTTTGTCCTGTAACTGCAGTAAAGCAGCCTCTTTGAGTTTACTGAGTGTCCTGAACCATATGAAAAACAAATAGAAAAAACTTATAGAAGATTTGCATCAGACGTGGCCTACTAAATAAACTAAATACAGTGAATCATATAAGGCTTATGATTTACTCATGAAAGTGGCCACTTTCATATATTGTTTTAGGAAGTATCCAAAACATACAAGTTTAATTTATGTAATTTTTCAAGGGATCTTATCTGTTTTCACTCTTGTATGCTTTTCATACAAGTTTCACACAAGACAGATACAAACTTTATAAGATATATCTATATCTATCTCTATATATCTATCTCTTTTCCATATGGGGCACTTCCTGCCTGCCACAGCTGCTTCATGACAGAAATGGCTGCAAATATTTTATTCTGTCTTCAAATGTTGGTGCATTAGAAATATTCTTATTTTATAGTTACTGATATGTACTCTATTGTTATTGACTGAATCTCATTTTCCATTCACCCAGAGTTAGCATTGTGTTCATACATGTTAATAAAATGGGTTCAGTGATAATTACTGTTGGTTTCAATCAATTCATTGAGACCACAAGACTCTTAACTTACAATACAAATATCACAATGTAACGAAAAGATTCAAAGGAAAGCATCTCTCATTTAGAGACTAAACGTCCCACAATGGGGGGGAGTCAGTCCATTCGCTCCCGGCTCTCCTGCGCCGTTCTGTCCTCGGCCTCCCTTTGATGCTGCATATCCTGTTTGATGAGACTGAGCAGCTCGTCGTCCCGATCCCTTCTCTTCCTCCCTGCTGTGGGTGGCCAACCCTCTTCCTCATCAGTGTCCGATTCCCTTTCATTTTGGTCACCCACTGGCCCTGGAGTGTCCACAGGGAGAGAGGAAAGTAGGACATGAGGCCTAATGGAAGGCCTTTGGACACAGCCATTAACCTCCAGCAGGCCACAAATGTAGCACAGCTGGGAGCAATCGCACATAACAAGGTGTGGAGGAAGCAAAACTTAACGAAGCACACAAGACTATCAAAGTGAAAGGCACGGAGACTCAACAAGGACACGCTGCAGACAGGGAGACAGAGACAAGAGTAACTAACAGTGACGGGGAGACACAGGAGACAAGCCAACATTTAGACAAGGTTTTTTTTTTTTGTTGTTGTTTTTCTTGTGACATTACCAATAAGTTTGATGTGTCTTCTTACTGAAAAAACAAAAGTTGTATCAAAGATGGCCGACTTCTAAATAGTCACCATGGTCACCACCCATCTTGAGGAATTTGCCCCCTCACATATACTAATGTGCCACAAACAGGACTTTAATATCACCAACCATTCCCATGTTATTACGGTGTATCCATATAAATGGCCCACCCTGTAGGTTGGTATTTGCTGCCTTGACAACAGCGTCCACTTGAAACATGCAGAGATCAGCAATCCACTCTGAAATGTCCACATCTTGCGTGACTTGTGCTGACATTATCCTTTTTTTGTGTTGCTGGTTGTTCTTTTTCATCCTGGTCGTCCTGGTAAGAAAATGTATAAATTATATTAAAATAAAATGAGAAAAAAAATTTTAACTAACAAAATAAATACAGAATTCATAACATTTAAAAAAGCTGAGAATGATCAATACAGTGATTATAATATACATATTATTCAAGGTCCAGCGTTGCTGACTGGTATAACCAGGGCTTGCAAAATCGCTAGCCCGACGTCCCAGGGCTAGCGATTTTTTCCAGTCGGGCTACCAAAATCTATCTCTGCCCTGCCCGTCGGCCTGTCATGGAAGGAAAAATATATGTCAATGCTTTTGCATTCTTTGGGAAATGTAGCTGGGTAATTATGTCATTGGCATCGGTGAGCCACTGTCAATATGTGACATATTGAAATCGCGTTTGAATTTGCGCTTGTTTTTTGCTTTCACTTTGCAATCGCGCGAACTGTGTATAGAGAGCGACAGCACTGATTGGTGAGTGATGATAATTTGCGCACCAATTCCTCTGACATCGTCTTATCAATTGTTAGCTTATTATGCAAACATGACAAGTGAAATCTCCCGCAGCTTAAACATGTGAGAGGTTGATCGCGCAGAGAATCGCTGAGCGTTATGTGAGTGCGTGTGTAAAAGCAGCAGGATATATATTTTAGTTCTGCTGAGCCAAATAAGACACGTCAGCGTGAAAAAACATGCCCGAGATAAGAAGTTGCAACGCGTGTTTGCGTACATAGGATTTTCTGGAGGAGGACAGACATTTGTTTAGAACTCTTAAAGATGTCGAAGAAGCTCCTTTAAGCAGTTACTTTGGTGTTCCTCCACCTCCAAAGAAATGTCAGGAGTCCGAACCACAAAAGAAGCGCGTATTCTCGGAAATGTGGTTGCAGGAGGTGAGCTGGCTTCAAACAAATGATGAACACACAGAGATGTGGTGCAGACTGTGCCGTGAAAATCCCACTCTAGCGGACAAAAACAGCCTTTTATATGGACGCAAACGCGCACTGCAACTTATCTGGTGCACGTCTTTTAATTTGACAGCGAATGCGCACATGCGGACTACTTATGTGCACCCGTGTAAATAACATAATGTTCTGCCGGGTGTGTTGTTGGTTTTCCCTCGATTTCTGAGTCGACAAGCGCCTTTGTTACTGGGACCAGTAATTTTAAGAAAGGCCCCCATTAGAACCCATAAGAAATGCATTATTGCTCAGTCTGCAATATCTTTCCCAGAACAAACACCAATTGCAAATAACAAACTAAAAATAAACCTGAAAATCTGTTTAGAACAGCTACTATGTTGCAAAGAGTGAACTACCACTGGCACAATGTAGCAGTCTTTGCAAACTTCAAAAAGCAAACGGCCTCGATCTTGGTTCCACTTGCCTCTTACCCGTGACTTCAGTGGAAATTTCAGATTCAGGATCTGACACAGACTGATTCATGTCCTACATAGTTCTTACAAGTTCATAGAAATTTCTGTTCAATTAGAACCAAGTATTTGAGCTGATGATTTTAATTTTTATACAATGTTGTAATTTGTGTTTCAACAATTTGATGTTTTGTTTCCTTTACAATATTATACTTTAATGTATAATATTGTAACGGAAACAAAACATCAATCAAAAAATTGCTCTTTTTTTATTCAGGCTACTTAAATTTATTTTGGGCTACCAAAAACTGAAGAGTCCCTGCCCGAAGGGCTACCAGGGATTTTGAAATTTTGCGAGCCCTGGGTATAACGTTTAATAAATATAACCTGAATCATTATTTTAAAAAAAACAAAAAAAACACCTGTTGTAACATACTGATTTGTACTTGAATCAATGATAAAAAATCTATCCAATGTGCTTTGCATTCACAATGTATTTAAAAATTTAGATTAGGCAAAACTCCTCTAGATCTCAGCCATCTCTTCTTTGTATTAGCTGCTGCATTGGAAAGCATGAACTAGAGCTAATATATCAAAAGTCTGAAGGTTCTCACATAATACTATTAAAATTTAAATGGATGGATGGACGTGCCCACAGAGCAGACTGAAGCTGTCACTACACCGGTTTGAGAGATCTGAGTGTGGTGGTGCTTCTTGATGATCCTTATAAAAATAAAAATTACTACTTTACATAGAACAACACAGAATACTTATAAATTTTCGTGTGTGTTCTGTATCTTTAGCAGAACTTAAATTATTCTGGATCTACATTACATATGGAGGTTTTGACAATATACAGTCTTTATCTGGGTTTATATGTTGTTGAATTTACAGAAATAAATATGTTACGTGATAGAAATGTAATATATAGAGAATCACTATAAATGGTCTTCTACAACAGCAATGACTAACAATAATGGTAATTATTTCACTAACTTCATGTATTTTATGGGTAGCTGTTGCCATGTAAGGAATGTACAATATCATGATGTTTCTTCCAAAAGTTGTTCTAAAAGTTGTGACTAATAATGTTTTTAATTCTAAAATGTATTATGGCATATAACATGGTTATTTAATGTATACAAAACAGTTTTATGTTTATGTACAGTTAACATCTTCATTTACTTTCATAAACATGCATAAAATGAAGGAAATAGGAGCAAAAAGAGATTTACAATAACATTAAATTATTGTTTTTATTAAAACGTGCTTAATTTATCTCAATTGTAAAAAAAAAAAAAAAAAGTATACATTTAAATTTGATTACAACACACAACATTTTAATATTAAAAATGTTTTTAGTGAGATGCATAGATGAAAGAAATGGTGACACGTTACCTGTTTGACTCGTTCCCCATCATACGAGTAACATAGAAGCCTTTTTGCTTTCTACTTTTTTTCTTCCACTTCTCGGTCTCCACTCAGTAAGACTGAAAAGTATAATTTTGATATAAATACAAATAATTTATGGATCAGATATTCATTTACAAAAGATTACAAACATGCAAAACGTCAAGGACATTGACTGCATTTATTGGACCATAAAATGCTTAATGCTTCCTGTCTTTTGTTGAATTACAGTTCTCAACAATCTCCTTGATTTATCACATCAGAAATGTCATTCTCACCACTTGTAATGCAGTTCTGAAAAAGTTTTTTAATAACTCATAGTCACAACGACAGTAACAAAGACATTTTAGAGTAAGTATGCACAAAAAACTGACAATTTCAAATGGGAATGAGAATATGCATTAAATATTTGAGAAATATGTATGAATGACTTTCGTTGTGAAAAAAAACACACAAAATCTGTCCCGAACATTTACTTCTCCTATTTAAACCTCACCTTCTTCCTTTGTTTCCCTACATCGCCATATTCTCGGAGAAGAGCATCATGTTTCTTTTGATATATCTGCACAAAGTCATCTAGTCTAGTGAGACACCTTCGTCAAAACGACTCCTTTTCAGGTCCCATTGACTTTTTTCCATGATCTCTTGCGTTTGATTGTCTTCAGTGTAGTTCTGAAAATGGTAATTACATCATTTACAGTTTGTCCCAATACAGCTTAATGTTTCATTTACTGTGTTAACTTATTCTACCTGCTTCTTCAACTGCAACACATGATTGTACAGTTTACTGAGAAAGCTGTACGCTGGGCCTTTCCCAGTCCAAGGTCTCCTGAAGAAAAACAGAATTTTTAATCAATAAAGCACTTCAATAACTACATAAGTGTTGATTCACCAAAGCAAGACATACCAAGCAGCATTCCTGACCACAAGGTAGCATGTGGTAGAAAGTACTTTGAAATACTTGAAATGAAGGCTGGTGCATGGTACACATTCGGTGGTCCAGTCACATCAAGGGGGCCACTGGCAATTACTTTGGCAAAGTGCTGTTTAAGTGATGAATGACCTATATCTGTCTGAAATAAAAAGTTAAATATCATCTAAGTACAACCTTTTTATTACTAAAGAAGATCTTTGTGTTAAAAACACACAGAAATGTACTACAAAATTATGTTATTGGTGTCACACAATATCATGAACACAATTAATATCTCAACCATTGACATCCAACAAGCAGAATTTTAAAATTACCTTATAGTCCTCTGGAATGATGTCTGTGTCTTCAGCATCCACATTCCCCGTCTGATCGATCAGCATTTTGAGGTTCCGTAGGTGTGTTTTCACATCTGGTCCACTGCATGGACTTTTGAAAACAACTGTTGCACATATAATGATGCCATCCATGTCTTTCAAGTATAGGTGCATGCCAAATTTGTAGTGTTTCTGTAGTCTATAGCGAAAAAAAGCATATAAACAATAAACATACATACTAAACACAAAGTTTAATCATTAGCAAAAACAACACTAAAAAAGAAAATAATAAAAAATAAACAAATTAATAGAGAGGAAATAGCAATTCAACAATCAACTACAAGGGCAAGAACACTAACACCACATAAATACTTAAATCAGAAAAATAGCACTCGTACTCACAGACTGTAGCACACATACCTCTTTTTGCAAAGATCCTTTGCGTTTTTCATGATGAGACTTAAACACCGGTGGAGAATGGCTATGTTGAAGTTGTCTGTGTCTAACTGTCCTGTGATAACCTGGAAGTATCGCTCCAAAAGGTCTTCCAAACTTGCTCTGCAGAATGTAATAGCAATGGACTGGACAAGTGAGCCATCACATATGATCATCACTGGCCTTTTGTTTGCCCTGCTTCCATTCATGTAAGCTCTGTTTGAAATGCTTGAAGAAAATATGTAACAGAAGCAGTGGTATGGTCACGCGTTACATATGTTGCTGTTGGTAGAGGTGATGATCCCTTGAAGGGACTTCTCACTATAACTTCATACACATAGTACGGAGTAGCAGAAGCATTATCTTTAGAGATAATGCTTCCTGTTGCATTAAAATATACTATATTGTCTTTGCACCGCTGGGAAAACACTAAAAGGGGCTTTTTTGGACCACAGCATTATCCCTTTTGGATGCGGGAGCACTCTCTGAAGGACTTTATTTGGAAGTCCTTGCTGTCTGTCTACTAACATTTGCAGACTGACCATCTCATTTAAATGAGGTCTGTTTTTTATTTTCTGTGGAACCAGACAATATTTTTCAAGACATCTTTAGATGGTGCCTCATCCTGACACCCTGCTTGGAAAACTTGTTCTGGTATTTGATTTAGAGAATCCAGCTAAAGACTTTTGTTTCAAGTTTTTCCGCTATTACATCTCTGGACTGTCCACGCACAGGTCTTGTTTTAATTTCCTTTGTGTTGTGGCACACCTCACCTCCTTGGATAAGCACATCAACCTTCAGGGTTTTTTTTGTCTTTACCCTCCACTTTCACAGTCACTGGACAATCCTTAAAAGGGCAGTATGTCGTACATGAGAATACAGCCGTCTTAGACCTTGACTGACTGGTGTTGATGGTATGCCTCTTAAATCCAAAACTGCAAAATGGGTGTACTGACTTAATGCCAGTGGCTACCACATTAGTCCACTGCATACCTTTTGAAAAGCCTCCCTTTCTGTGTGTTTGTTTGTTTTTTAGGTCTTGCCAGTCTTTGTGGTCAATGGAAAAAAAATGGCTGCTGTGGTAAAGAGTTTTTGCAGCATTACTACTGTCACTTTTGTTCGATGAATTTGTACTACACTCCTGTAACGCAAAAAAAAAATGTGATTAATAATAGGTGATGTAATTTTATGAAAGCAACATAATCAATAGTTATTATTTTATCTGAAAAATACTTTACCTTTTCGAGGGATGAAGACGATCGTGATGGAGACACATCAGTTTGTGGCTGTTTCGATTCAGGAGAAACATTTTGGACAATGCCATTATCATCACTGCCCTCCGTCACAGCGATGCGCCGAAGGCTGTCCAAATTCGTAGACTCTTCCGAATGCAGCCGACAAATGCGTCCTCCTTTTCCTCGAATTTGAAGGATGGGTCGGGTGTGTCCTTCGTGGCCCACCATATCCCAGAATTCATAGCGCGGCCAAGCCAAACTCCAGTTTCCAATAATGGCGGCCACTACTAAGTTTTAAAATTACTGTTACTAATCTTTCTGGGTCATAAAATAAACTTGTTTATTTATTGTACATATTTTCAGGCGAGAAAGTGGCTATGTAAACATCAAATATCTGCTCGGTTTATCAAGATATCGCATATTTCTAAAAGTGCTTGGACGTTTTCAGAGCATCTCTTACCGACCAGCTCGACAGCTCGCCGGGAGCTCGAGGGTCACTGAAGCAGAGTTTCGCTACTCAGGTTAAACGTAATATATAATGAATAAATGAATGAATGAATGCTTTATTGGCCATATGCAGGTTGCCCCGCAGAGGAATAGAACCCCCCGACTTACACACACAACATAGACATCACATGGGAATACAGGTCGGAGATCGGCAGCGTTACAGAAAAACACTGAAAAAGTACACAACAATGGGAAAGTAGAAGAGGAAAAAAAGAGACTCTACTCATGCTGGGCACCTATGGGAGGACAGCATGAGAACAGGAAACAAAAAACTCCTCTGCACAGAGAGCACATAAATGTCCACAGTACAACATTGGAGCACGTGACCAGCCACAGGGTTGGGTAGGGGGTGAGGAGTAATCCGAAGGAAACACAGCAGTCATCCTGCACAGTGCTACCATTCCAGCGCGGCACACAGACCCGCCGTCTTCCCCCACAGGAAACAAGCATCGAAGGCGTTTGGAAAGGGAGGGGGATGAGTGCGTGCTTATCAGTGTAAGAGTATGTGTGTGCGTGTCCAGAGTTCATCTGAGACGGTGTTCTTCACCCTATCAGGCTAAGTAAACAGTCTGCTAGCCAACCCAGGTGGCCTTGCATGGGATGGGAAGAATAGTCATCACACAGTCGTTATCAGGGAGTGTTTGTTCGGCTCCAGCCTTGGATCTGCAGCTGGCGCCGTGGTGTCCGCATGTTGATGTCGTTGAATTTTTCTTTTATGCGAGCAGCTCAGGAGAATTTTAAAGCTGTTCTTTAACACTCCGACACTGGTCTCTCGATCTCCCGTTGGAGAACCGCGAGCCTCCCCATGATGGTATCAAACTTCTGTTCCATGGTGTTGTCATTCTTTTGATTCTGAGACCTCACAACTGCAGTGATCCGTTCTGCGATGTGATCCAACTTTCGCTCAAGGGTCTCATTTTGAGCAGGCCTCTCTTTGATGTATCCCAATATAGGCTCAATGGTGTTATGTTGAGTCTAAGTGACTTCATATAAGTCACTTAGACAACCTAAAAATGTTATTGTTGGGCTTTTTTCAGTGTTTTTATTTGTTTGTGAGTAAATCGGTTTGGCTGAGATTAAAGTTATTAGATTAGATTAGATAAAATAAAACTTTATTAATTCCCGGGGTGGGTTCCTCCGGGATTTTCACACAGCTGAATAAACGTCAAGCAGAAAACTGATTAAACAGAAGTGTGAGACAGTCGAGAATTTACACCAGTGTCCTGTTATATTTTAGATAGCAAGGAGCAGACGGTCGAGTTTATTAAACTCCACCAAGACAGCGGTGACGCTAATCAGAAGGCTAGACCGTCCAATTTCCCCAGCCGTTTACTTCCGGCCTACCCGTCCTTCTGAGGACCCGGCCCACGTAGACCGCGAAGGCCGGGTCCTCAGGAGGATGCAGCCCATGAATTTGGACACAACAACTGTCTTCTGCAGTGTGGACATAATGCAAGTAAAACACTCCCCCCCCACACACACACACACACACACAAATATAGATGGTAAATGGACTGATTCTTATTTAGCGCTTTTCTACTCTCCCGGATTACTCAAAGCATGTATACAACATGCCTCATTCACACCAACTCATACATGCGCTTCTCAAGTCAAGTGCAAACTAATAAACATTCACACTCCGATGAGCACATCGAAGAGCAACTTGGTGTTAGTATCTTGCCCAAGGATATTTGGCAAACAGACTGGGGGAGCCAGGAATCGAACAACCAACCTTTCAATAAGTAGTTGATCTGCTCTACCACACTGTAAAAAATGTTTGTGACATTAACAGTAAAATTGTGTAAAATCTTGACATCAAAAATGTGTAAATAGAAAAACAAAAAAGCAATGTTTAATTTACATCAACATCTTGTAAATAATACATATATACCTGTAAAGTGTTAATTTTACAGTAGGAATATGTTTTAAATATCAAATGTCCTTGTTGAATTTACAGTTTACTGTTTTATAAACACTGAAAAAAAAATTTAAATTCAGAAAGTATTTGTATTACATTTTACAAACTCATTCAAAGAGTATGTTTTCCAGTAATAGTATTCATGGCGTCTGACCGAGCGATAGGCTAGTCCTATTTTTTCCTTGCTGTTTTCAAGCAGTGCTTATTGAAAGGTCATAGAAGGTTAGTAACCTAAAACAAATGTGCTGTCGACAGCTACAATGATTTTGTGCTCTTTTTGCAACAAAACGCTGAAGACATTGAGGGGTTATGTGCTGCATTGTAGAGTTCACAGGAACGACCCCCCATCATTTTTTCAAATGCGTCGGTAATGAATGCAGGCATACATTTTATGCTTACGCAGCCTTTAAAGCCAGTTTCTATTGGGTTCACAATGTACCTGCACCCCCTATTGCTGGTAGCGCCATTTTTACAGACTTAAAATGTGCCACTACACTCTGTGAGCGCCAATTTCACACAGTGAAAGAACTTATATCCCACTTAAAACAGCATATAGTGGAGGGGCGACCTGTGGCATGTCCAGTAACTGGTGGAAAAGTATGTTCTCTGTGAAATCATCATTTACTGCGCATATGTCCAGAAAACATAGAGAATGCTCTGTTGAAAGCATAAGCAACATATAAAGCAGTCTTCTGCTGTATTTGCAGGTGAAGATGCTCCCCAGAGCTTAAATGAGGCAACAACAAATGAAGGCACCGAACTGCCACATAATTTCAGTGAGGCCTTCCTTAGGAATGTGTGTTTGTTTTACCTAAAACTGCAAGGGCACCTCCTTCTTCCAGCTTCAACAATACAGACAATTGTTGAAGAGATGCAAATGACTTGTGCCCAACAGATGACACTATTGTTAAAATCTGATTGTATTAAGGAGTCAGATCTGTTTTCTACCTGTCATAAGGGCCCACTGAGAACAACATACACAAGAACTCAGACATTCAAAAAGATATTCAAATACGTAGAACCTGAAAAATTAACATTAGGAAATGATGAAAATATGACACCACGGTTTGCCTACTATATACCAGTGAAACAAACACTAAGCAGCTTATTAGAATCAGAATTATGGAAGAATTCAGTGTCACAGCAGTCTTGTGAAACTGACTCTGAGGCTTTTGGAGACATAAGTGATGGACAAAGCTTTAAGTCCAAGTTTTTCATTGAAAATCCAGGATGCCTGAAGCTAATTCTGTACCAGGATGCATTTGAAATCGTTAATCCTCTTGGCTCCGCTAAGAGAAAACACAAAGTGGTTGCAGTCTCTGTCAGTGGCAAATTTGCTTGCTCATCTGCGGTCCAATACTGATCACATGTCCCTTGTCTTACTATGTGGAGAGAATGACCTTAAAAAATTTGGAAAATGGTATAATTTCTGGTGATGAAATAGTCAAAGCAGCTTTGTACAGCATTGCTGGTGATATTTGGGTTCACACAACATTGAGTTTACTGAGAACTTCAGTCGCTCTGAAACTCACTTCATGTGATTTCACAGTATCTGCAAAAGTATTCAGATAATGATCCAAATGTCTGTGGTCCACAGCGCACACCTGAAAGCTACAATTCTGCTGTGGGCGATCTACAAGCTGAAGGCAGTCAAGAGATCAAAGGGATAAAGGTAAACTCTGTTTTTAATACCTTGAAATCTTTTCATGTTTGCCAACCTGATTTACCACCTTGTTTAGGCCCTGACATATTTAGCCTATGATAGTGCACTGTACTTGAAGTATTTTATTAAGACAAAGAAATGGTTTACATGTGCACTTTTGAACCGGCGCATTAAACAGTTCAAGTACAAAGGAGCTGATGCGCTAACAAAGCCGTGTGCTATCAACCCAGATTTAACCAAGCTTTCAGGTCAAGCCATTCAGAACTGGAATTTCTTAGGTTGCTACCTGTTATAATTGGTGATAAAATCCAAAATCCAAAGGATGATGTACGGCAGCTAATGCTCCAGCTTAAAGACATAGTTGAAATGATTTGTGCACAAAACATGTCACTGTCACAGGTGGCCTATCTTGACATTATAATCCATGAATATTTGGATTCAAGAAAGTGTTTATTTCCAGAGAGTGTACTAAAACCTAAACACCATTTCCTCCGTCACTATCCTGCACTTATTTTGAAATTTTGCCACTTGATTAGGTTATGGACTATGCGTTTTGAAAGTAAACATAGTTACTTTAAAAGATGTGCCAGGAGTTTGAAAAACTTTAAAAACATGCCAAACCTTATCTGAAAGACATCAGATGTTTCAGGCATATCTTTCAGCTGGGCCAGGATACAGTCAGTTTCTGCAAGTGAAAGACAGTTGCACCTTCTAATCCTTTCATTGTCCCACAAGGGGAAATTTGGTTGTTACAGCAGCCAAAAAGACACATATACAACAAACAGTACACAGGACACAACAGAAACATACACAATCTTTCTTACATATTTACATTAAGGACAATAGTTACTATATACAGAGTACTGTACAGTTATTAAATAAAGTAAAGATAACTACAGATAAGAGGCAAACCAGTTGTAGTGCGAATCGGTTAATTAACTTATTGCAGTTACAGCATTGATGTAAACATCTGTTTGTTGGGAGCAGTTCTGATTGTACAGTCTGACAGCTGCAGGGAGGAAGGACCTGCAGAAACACTCCTTCATGCATCGAGGATGCAGCAGTCTGTCACTGAAGCAGCTCTGCAGTTCAGCAACATTTACATGCATGGGCTGGGAGACTCTGTCCATCAGAGATGTTACTTTGGCCAGAGTCCTTCTGTCTCCCACTGATAGGTTTGTAGCTTGAACCAATTCGCTGGAACGTTGAAGACAATTTAATTACACGGCAAAGCAAGACACGAAGTAGGCAAAGTTCTTCATGTTTCTCGTGCACGGGAGAGAACCGGACAAACGCCGTTCCTTCGCTGGACCCCAGTCGCTCTCGTCTGCTCCCCCGTAACACTGCTCTTTTATTGAGGTTACATGAATATGCATAGGTTCATTAACATATGACGTCTACATACAAACAAAGAGTACCGTGTGTGTGTGTGTGTGTGTGTGTGTGTTTCAGAGGTGAGGAGGTTCACTCGAGGAGACAGAGTTCCTGACCAGACTGGCTCCTCCCCTTCAGCTCACCTGTCTGCACCTCCACCCTGACTGAGCTCCACCTGCTTCGTTGTGACTTCATCTGTTCTACGTGTTTGTACAAATAAAACTTTATTGTTCCTCCTCCTGTCACACGGTATCTCACCTTCACTGACACTAACGCTGGTGATCAGGGTCAGAGGTCACACGAAGCTCTCTGGGTTTAACCTCACACGAAAGGGGCGGAGCTGTCGTCATCACAAAGGGGCCTATAACAGATCATGTGACCCTTCTACAGGAAGTGATCCCTGTGAGTGGCGCCCACATCAGAGACGTTCTCAGATGGTGATTCATAAAACCTGAACCAGTAAAATGTGACAGTAGAAGGATGATGAGTGAAACTGGTTAATCTGGTGTTTGTGGCACAGAAGGTTTGACCTCCACTGTGTGACACGTGTACCCGAACAGGTGCGCTGTGTCACACGTGTGGCTCTCGGTCAAGTGTAACTCCCACAGCCGGCCTGTAGTTCAGACTCTGTGTTTGAGTCAGTGAAGTAAAACTAAACACTGAACGTGTTTCAGTTTGTTTACAGACGTCAGACGGTGAAAACTTCAGCCTGACGAGGAAAGAATCTGCTTTAAATCACACTTTAAAATGAATTCCTCCTCACCTTCATGTGTTTTGTATTATTTGATCTTATACTGAAAGAGTTGATCCATCGACACATTTTAACCCTGCAACGTTTCACCGTGTTAGTTTGTCATAAATTGGACTATTTTGGGATTTCAGTTCATCTTTCCAATAAAGCTGGCAGCTCTGAAACAGCTGTTCTCTCTGAGGGTGTTTTACATGTAAATAAAAGTGAAATAATTAAATGTAAGTTCTGTGAGCAGACCGTCCAGTGGAGCTCCTCAGGGCTCTGTGCTTTCACCACTTTGTTTTCTATGCTAATGAGTGTCAGAGCACGTCAGCATTAGTCCTTCAACATGGTCACAGCCACTGATGAAGGTGTTCAAATGTGGGGTTTTTAATCCAGGTTTACACTTAAACAGTCTCCATGAAACTCTGCCCTCATTCATCCTGGAGATCACTCATCTAAACCAACTAACATAAAGAATGTGATGTTTTCAAAGCGAACACGTACAAACTTTTGTTATGGATACGATTAAATTTAGGAGCGATGATTTGTGAAATCCTACATGTGTGTTCTAACAAGCTTTAATGATGGTATGAGCTGAAAATAAATAACATAAAGTTAATAGTTTGTCTGCAACAAAACATTTTTCACCGCTTCAGTTTTTGGTGTCGGGTTCTTTTCCACATACGGTGGTTGTTGTCATGGAAACAGTGTTTAAAGTGAAACAGGAGGAGAACGGAGGGATGAAACTTTGACTTTGTCTTTATCTGTAAGACAATCGGGCCTCTGATGGACGTCGGGAGTTCTTAACAGCAGCTCGTTGTTTGTTCTGATGTTGTTTTAATTATATTTTATATTTAATATCATATATTGGCCTTTTTCAGCTTTATTTGAAGGGCCATGGGTCAGACTCCACCTGGGCTGCTGCTCTCAGCCTCACTCTGAGGAAGCCTACAGTCTGTCACAGTGGAAACTACACCGGGAGACCCGATCCTTGGGGTGGGCCAATTTTTGTTATAGCGTGTTTTGGGTTTTAAAAGCCACAGAGACGCGGTGCTTAGAAAAAATGCATTTCAGCTGTGCTGATGCTCCTGACACGTATAAGACTGGGGAAACCTGCATTCAGCTGAAACTGAAAAACACTGTGTCCAGATAAACAGAATCAACTTTTGGAGAAAAATAAAAGATTCTTCATCAGACTCTAACAACTAAAAACATGACACTTACCTTAATTGTATGGGCTACATCAAATATATTCAAGACCAACAGTAACACTTCTCACTGCTGCTAATTTTAACAAAACTAAACAAAAAGGAGGCCAAGTTATAAAGAAAAAGGCAATTCACCAAGTCTTGAAAAGTAAAACTGAAAAATAGAAATACAGAATAAAATAAAATATCCATCCAGACCTTTACAACCAACAACATAAAATCTATCTTGATTAAATGGCCTAATTTTCCAATAAATTAGCAATAATAAAGTTAAAAAAAAAAAAAAAATTCAATTTATGGACGCTCAAATTAACAGAGTGACATTAAACGCACCTCATTGCCTGCCATAGCGTTCTTTGCAGCTGCACTTCACCTCAAAGGTCGGTTAATACATCGGATTTAACTTAACCAAAGTCCCGCAATTAAAGGAAAATAAAATGTTTCTAACAAATACAATGAAGAACATTAAAATAATTCACTGTCAGTTACTGTCGCAGTGAGTTTGATGAGATTAGCTGCTTCATTTGGTTCTGCCTAAAGTTAAAGTTCTCTCAGTGATCGAGTGTTTATATGATAAGATACATGTTTAATGCAGAAAGTTGGAATTACAAGTTGGTAAGAAGGTTTTTAACAAAGGTTTAATTTAAGCTTAAAGTTCAAAGGTGAAAGAAATTTCACGTTTGATGAAGGAAGATCAAGGTTTATCAAGGCTAACAAGGACATAGGTCAAAGGTCAAAATAAGGTAAGGTGATAAATATAATAGATATATATATAATCAATAAATAAGGTGAAAATATCAGATAAAAGGGTTTTTTGGTTATAAGGAATGAATAGGTCAAAACAAGAGTTCTGTTAAGTTAAAATTAATAGGTCAAAGGTCAGATTAAACCGGTTGAACAGAAAGGATCAGCAAAAATTAAACAAGGATGAAGGATGAGCCATGGCAGACATGCTTCCACGTCTCAGGAGGAGGGGGAGCTGAGGTATGTTTACAGGGTCACAGAGGTGTCTGTGTTTACATGTCCTCGCTGAGAACATGTTTCTTTCTTTCCTGATCTTTTCCTGTCTTCTGTTATTAGACCTGAGATGTGACTGCTCTGTGCTGTTGTTGTTGACTCCAGTTAATCCTACAAGACATGCTGTGTAAGTAAACAAACAACAACAGTTTGGTCTGCATTTATTCAAAGATCACATCCCCCAGACTTAGTTTAGAGGGTCCACACTGTCTACACTGTATATAGTGAAGTCTGCAAGTTTTTGAACAGTGAAATTAGTTTTGTGGCCAAATTATTCTGCAGATCATCAGAATGAAAGTTATTGGCCATGTTTTCAGAGCCCTTTTTAAAACGATGCTTTCGTGACATTGTGTGTGGGGTGGTGGTCAGGGCTATCCAGACTGACAGTGGGACATTGAATGTCACCTCTCCAGTGGGGAGGGAGCCTGAGATCGTCTAAATTGAAGTCTGATCAATAGCAAATTAAAAAAAAAATGTTTTAAGTAAGCAAATAAGTTGGTGTTCAAAAAATCTGATTGTTTGCTCGCAGGACACCCGGAGAGATGAGTCCTTCATCACAGGTGGTCAGTGAAGATGGTCTGAAGGAAATCTTTTTAAATCTTTTTCTCCTGAATTCCTTCTGAAAACATTTGAACACAACAAATCGGTGACCCGGCGTGATTTTTGGGTTGGAAAGGAGAAAAGGAGGATTGGAGAGGCTCCTGACGGAGCTGCTGTCAGACGCCAGAACTGGAGGAAACCAATTCACCCTCATAGAAGGCCTTCAAAATAAAGGTAAGCAGAGCCTGTTATATCAAAAGCTGCAAAATTGGCCATAAACCAGATTAAAATGTGAGCGGTGATGGTTACAGTTCTCTCTGTCACACTGATCGAGTGTTTATATGATAAGATACATGTTTAATGCATAAAGTTGGAATTACAAGTTAGCAAGAAGGTTTTTAACAAAGGTTGAATTTAAGCCTGAAGTTTAAAGGTGAAAGAAATTTCAAGGTTTATCAAGGCTAAGGAAATAGGTCAAAGGTTAAGATTAAGGATTAAGATGAATCAGAAAATTATGTAATGAAATGAAAATATGAGATAAAGGAATAAATAGGTCAAAGGTCAGATTAAACCGGTTGAACAGAAAGGATCGGCAAAAATTAAACAAGGATAAAGAAATAATACATTAAACAAGGAAATAAATTAAAAGTCTGAGTTAATGAGAAATTAAACAAGTTTAAATTAGGTTAAGAGTTAAATTTTAACGCATGAATCTCTACAGAGTTCTTTGAATATTATCCGTCTCATCAGTTTTCAGTGAACAAAACTGCTCACAGAGCCAAAATAAGCAGTTTGTATCCAACATAACTCAGCTGGACTCTGATGCTCCGTATAACAGCCACACATGAGTCTGGATTCACTCAAAGCATTGAACAAACTTTATTGTAAATGAAGCTTTTGGACATTTATTCTCTGATATTTGCTCTTCAGCTCGAGTCTCCATCAGTGGGAACATTTTCTGATTCAACTTTTCTTCTGTTCAAATCAAACTCCATGAGAATCAAAGTGTGAATCAGAGTCCTGATGATCAGATTCTATAGAAACATGGAGACTGTAGAGGATTTACACTCAATATGTTCATTTGTTCCCTTCAAGAAAAATCAATCATTCATCAAATTAAATCAGTCGTTGATCAGTTTGATTGACAGGACAGATGATCAGAGGTGCAGAGTTTTTACCTCCATCATTCAGACAGGGACCGAAGTATGGGTGGAGTTTGTGAGTGAAGGAGCAGCCAGTAAAGGAGTAGATCAGAGCTGCAGCACCTACATCATAAAAGGAGACCAGACCCTCCTCATAATCCACAAACACCCCCACCTTCTCAGGACCAGGATGAAGACAGAGATCAACTGGAGGGTCATTGAGAGCTTCGTACTCATTTCCATTTCTCAGCCTCACAGTCCAGAGACCATCCTGAGGTCTCACTGTGATTCTTCCCTTCCTGCTGATCGACTCTGTGGCCACTCCTAAATCCCATTTAGTCTTTCCTTTAACCTGAACCTCAAAGTAAAATCTGCCTGAAGAGAAACTCTGCTCTCCTAAAACCATAACACAGTAAGAAAATCTCTCTGGGTTGTCTGGAAGTTTCTTCTCCACATCACTATGATAAACTTGTTTTCCATCATCAGACAGGATGAGTTCAGGATTTGCTGTATCAGGATCCAGAGTCACGTCCACCTCATGCTGCTGGACCCTCTGCAGCTCAGCCTCAAACAGCTTCTTCTTCATGGGTTTCCAGACTGTGTCCTCCAGCTGAGCCACAGCTCTCCCCACAGTCCCCTCATATGGTGGATGAACTCTGACCTCTGTCCAGTCCTTGGTGGGTGGAGCAGCTTTCAGGGAGGAGAAGCTTTGGAGGAGGTGGAGGTGGTCTTCAGAGTGTGAGAGCTGCTCCACCTGAGAGCTTCTCTCCATCAGCTCAGAGATTTCCTGTTCCAGATCTTTGATGAGACCTTCAGCCTGTTTCTCTGTAGCTTCCTGTTTGTCTTCGATCTCCTTCATGAGCTCCTTCAGGCGTCTCTCAACAGACTCCATCAGAGCCGTGAGGACCTGAACACCTTCTTCTTTCTGTCTGTCTGCAGCATCTTTACTCATCTTCACCGACTCTGTGATCTCCTGAATCTTCAGTCGTCTCTTCTGGATCATCTGCTGAATCTCAGCCTCTGTCTTCTCCAGCTCTGCCTTCTTTCCTTCATATTCTTCTCTCAGAGGAACAAACTCGTGGTACTTGTGGTCTAAAACAGAGCAGAGCATGCAGACACATGTCTGGTCGGTCTTACAGAACAGCTCCAGGAGTTTATCGTGCTTCGTGCACATCCTGCCTTCCAGGTTCTCCACAGCATCAATCAGCTGATGTCTTTTCAGGCCTTTCAGTGTCAGATGAGGCTCCAGGTGAGTCTGACAGTAGGAGGTCTGACACACCAGGCAGGACTTCAGGGCCTTCAGTCTGGTTCCAGTGCAGACGTCACAGGGAACTTCTCCTGGTTTGGCATCTTGTTGCTCTGAGCTGCTGCTGCTGGCTTTCTGCTGAGCTTCACGTCTGAACTGAGCAACCATCTCAGAGATGAAGGTGTTGATCTTCAGCTGAGGTCGAGTGTAGAAAGTCTCTTTACACATGGGACACTGACAGCTCACATTCATGTCCCAGTGCTGACTGATGCAGGTTTTGCAGAAGTTGTGTCCACATGATGTAGTGACTGGATCAGTGAACACATCCAGACAGATGGAGCACAGAAACTGATCTTCAGATCGCAGATTGCTGGCAGCAGACATGTCTGCACTCTGAGGGAGAAAGAAAAGAAACATTTGATTCAAAATTCACTTTAAATTTCATTTTTAAAAAGAGAGAAACAAGCGTCAGTAGTCTGAGGAGCTTGGAGAGAAAAGCGTCTGGACTTCTTTGAGTTTCTTGAAGACGTTTCATCAGAGAAGCTTCTTCAGTTCTCAGAGTAACTGGTGGAGACCCAGCAACACACTCAGACACAAACTGGTTCATCCCAAACACAAACCTAACATCGTAGTGTCTGCTGCGTCCAGATGAACAGGATCAACGTTTGGGGATGAACATAAATACAGTCGTTAAAAAGATGTGAAATTCTGACTGTTTTACAGAAGGTCCAAGATTCATGCAGATCATTTGTATACTTGAATGAATCAGTTTGTTGGATATATTCCATCATATTCCATCCGTAAACTTCGACCTTGTTGGTGACTAAATACTTCTTATTGTCCAGATCAACGAGCCATTAATATTAAACAGTGACTGTTCCAGTAGAACTGACAGTGAGGAGGACGATGAATCATAAACCTCAGAAATGTGTTATTAACTGTTGATCCAGTATTTTAATGGCATTTATGAGAACATGTTTATTCAGTGGTGTCTGTATATTTGGTCCATTTGTGCGTCATTAAAAACTGTCCTGTTTTCTCTCACAGATACTGGAACATCACAGCTCCTCACAAACTCAGGATATGGAAGAAGATGAACTTTTCCAGTCACTCGCTGGGATACATCATTCATGTTATTCTGGATCCTCAGAAAACATTGATTTATTTTTGTGTTTCATATATTTGTTTGTCCAAATCAAACATTGATGTTAGTAGAGAAGAAGCCACCATGATAAAGCCTGTGTGTGAAAACGAGATCAGTGGATTTGATCAAAATGACATTTAAGGAGGAATTCTGTCCTCCAGTTTGTTTAAATAAGCTTTGGGATTAAACACCATCATCTATGTTTGTGTCTGATGTTTGATCCAGTTCAGCTTGAATATCACAGCTGATGTGTGGACATATTTAAAGCCTGATTATCAGGATGATTCAAACACATCTGTTTAAATAATGAGATTCATGTTTCCACACAAAGTTATAAAGTGCAGCATCGACTGTTTTCTGAATGATTTAGGAACATCTGTGACTCTTACAGGATACACTAAGTCAGATAATCTTTGTAAAATGTGTGAATGACTTTTTGAAGTCTACTGGTTTACAGTATCAAAGGCTTTATATCAATAAAGAATAAATAGGTGTTTTCACATCTGTAATCCTTATGATCAATCAGATCCAGAATCAATCTAATAGGAACAGGAAGTGATGAATAACCAGGAAGTGTGGAGTCAGTCTGAAGTCCAGAGCACAGCCTGAGTCCACAGTCCTGAGCAGAGCCACAGTGAGACTGAAGCAGCAGCTCGATGTTCCTACAGTGGATCTGTGGTTACATGAGCAGATTTCTATGGATCCAGTGTGACTGTGATGAGTCCTGATGAAGTGAACAGAGTGAAGATTTGTGTAGAAACAGGAAGTGTGATCAGCTGCACTCACCACTGTTGCTGAGAGAAACCTGATGGACTCCAGTGAATCTTCTTTTAGAGACAAACAGGACTCGACTGCAGCTCTGCTGCTGCTCTCTCACACTTTCACTTCTGCAAAATGACGTTGAGCTTCTTGTTTTTCAGCTGTTGCTCCGCCTCTTCCTGCAGCTGTTTGTCTGGTTTTGCTGCCTCTCCCTTTACAGGAATCAGCCGGTCTGTACTCAGTGACTGTGTGCAGCGGGTGGGAGGAGTGAGGAGTGGTGTGTGGGTTCACACAGTTATGATGGCCTCAGGTGATCAGGAGAAACTCACCTGGATTTCCTTTTTCCACAGCAGACTGAGAGCTTCAGGTGGACCCTGAAGGAGGTCTCAGACACAGGTGGTAAAAGTACACACAGTCTGTACTGAAGTAGAAGTACTACTGTTAAAAATACTCCAAGTACTAATTCAACTTCTTTACTGAAGTAAAAGTAAAAAAGTACTATCTGAGAAATGTAAGAGAGTAAAAAGAGCTGATTGAAGAACATTTCTAACACATGTGTTTATAAAAAGCTAACTGAACCATGTGCTGCAGCAACGTGATAATAAAATATTATTCACTTTATTTCTAATAAATATTCCCAGCTTGAATCAGACAAGTTGAACATGAGGAGAGAAAAAGAAGGAAAATCCAAATATTCCTGTGTTCAGTTTTCTCCATTTTCAGGCCGACTGTGCCTCTAAACAGGAACATGAGCAGGAAGAGGCTGACGTGGATTCAGCAGGTGGAGGATGCCTAACATCAGCTGGAAAGATTTACTGTGACGTTTGTTTGCTGTTTTCGCCTCGTGCACGAGAACATCACCAAATAAACTCGAGACAGTTTTTAATATTTTATTGTTCAAGAGCAAAAAGACTGACGGACTGTGTTTAAGGTAACCTCACAAATGTCACACATGAAATATTCAGTGTTTATTTGCTGGTGTTGTGGATGTTTTCCACTTAAATAAAGCCTGCAGACGAGCGGTAGCTAACATTCTTTAATCCAAACACACAAAGAACAGAAAAAAAACAGCTTGATGGAGAGCCTACATGACCGCAGGGCAGACGGTCAGCAGAGTCTCACTGAGCCTAGCATGGCTCTCAGTTAAATACCTTCTCCAGGAACAAAAGGCAGTACACAGCTGTTTCACACCTTAAGCTTCAAACTCCCTTGCTACTTCCCAGAGTCCTCAAAGAGACAAAAGACTCTTCCTGTGGAGCTGTCTGCTTCCCCCAACATCCTTACTACACCCCCCACCATTTATCTTAACGTATGAGTGTCAGACATGTTAAAATCCAGTGGCATTTTAAAATCTAGTGGTACATTTTGATACTAATGTGTATTAATTTGGGGTAGATGACAAAAACTAAAACGGCGATGCGTTTTTTATTTTTTCAGAAAACCCGTGGCAGCGGCTCGATGAAGAAGTTGGCAGACAAACCAACAACGCAACAGCGGACTCCATCATTGAGGTCCAGCGCTACTTAGTGGAGAGAAACATTCCAAGATCAGAGGATCCTTTAACGTACTGAGGGAATAGGAAGACATCTTATCCGAACATTGGATGAACTTATTTTTCTGAATAGAAATTTATAATAAACTCTGAATTACATTTAAATGGGTAATATTACATTCACAATACTTTCATTTTAATTTTCACTTAATGACATTCACAATATATTTTAAAGATGTCAACAATATTTGCAATGTAAAAGATATAAAATGATTCCATGGAAAGTACCTTACAGTGTATACACGTATGACTAGGTCATTCAATCAGTGTCTGTTGTGAGTCTCACGTAAGTTGCCTGCAATGATATTTCAGGTCCAGCAGGTGTCAGTATGGAGCAAAACAGCAACACTGTCGACACAGCATGGATACAGTTTGGGGAATGTGCTGAAACGCTTCACGAGGCCTCATCTACACATCACTAATATTTACTAATGAAATCTATAAGTGGTCTCCTAATTAATGACATTAGTGATCATCCACCTGTTTTTGCAGTATATGACAGCAATTACAGGAAGCTCAAACAGGAAAATGCAATAAAACAGGTGAGTCCATAAATGCATTTAGAAGTTATTTACTTAAGCAAGCATGGGAGATGTTGCATACGGCTGATCTTAACATTTGCTAATGTTAGCCTCTGATTTGGGCTGCTAACGTAAAGACTTTAAGCTAGCTGACCAGCAGAGACTAGTTTGCTGTTTAACAGACTACAGTCGTAATTTTATTTAAAGCTGAGCATATTTATCATTATGTCTATTTTGCAGCACATGTAAATGTAAAAAATGTAATTTATGAAATGGTGAGCATCTCATTTCTAGTAAGTGTGATGTTTTGTGATCCCATTGAGCTAATATGATTAAATGACAACTACATCTTGATTAAAGTATAATATAAGTGCAGTGCTGGTGTGCAGGGGTGTTATGCTGCTGACACATTATAAACTGTTATGTCTATATCAAGCTTTTAGTCTAATAATAAGAGATATTTGTGTCTTTCTTAAAAAATCAGATCCACAGTTGTCTGTCAAGGTCCTGGATCTTTGACCCAGTGTTTTGGGTTCTGAATTATTAATAGTCTTTGATTTCATTATTATTTATCCTTTCTGGCCTCTTGGTTTCTGTCTCTGTGCTCCTCCTGTGTTCCATGTTTAAAGCCCTTTGTCTTCCTCTGTTTGTTGCTGGGTCATCTGTGTTTCACTGACTGCATTTTCCTTGTATGTCCAGAACTTTGTGCCATCAGAAACTGAATTTGAATAAGTTCAATTCAAATTTGAATTGCTCAACTTGAATAAAAGCTTCTAAAACTGAATTTGTATTGGCCTAATTTGAAATCCAATGTATTGGTTTGAAAAGAGCTACGTTGTACCTGCTGAGTGTTACTGAGCGGACCTACAGCATCGAGAGCTGGAGCAGGGCACAGATTAAGTATTCAGAAGTCATTCGTCATTTCAAATGACCAGCAGATAAACTCTCAGGTTGATAATAAATGTATTATCTGTATAAGAAAAAGCATCATGTAAACAAATGATAGCCTAACAGTAACTGTTAAGCTTATTGTAGCTGTTAGCTAAAACACTAATTTAGCATAGTTAGCCCTGGGTTCAGCTTTGCAAACATGATCGACTGTTTCCAAAGTCGAGTCTTGTACCCTCTCAGAGCCCTGTATGCTTGCAGAGACCACTACAGTAGGGAAACATGCAAATGAATATCCAAACCATTGTAATGTAGGTTTATTTATGTCTTACAGCATCCCAACTCTGTAGCTAACTTAATAACTTTAGCTAAAGTGAATAGTTAGTTTAATTCATTAGTGCAGCATTACTGGATCACCCCTGTTTGAAATGATATGATATACGACTGTCAGTGAAGCAGCAAACTTTGTGAAAAAACCCAACACTTCACATTCTCTAAAGGGGTCTCGAACTCCAGTCCTCGAGGGCCGCTGTCCTGAAGCTTTTCCATGTGTCTCTGTTGCAACACGCCTGAATACAATTAGTAGGTCATTAGCAAGACTATAGAATGTGACTGCATGCTGAGGTGGTGATTCAGCCATTGGATTCATGTTACAGCAGCTCATGAGTGAATGAACATGGTGCAATAAAAGTACTTTTAGAAGTATATTTTTCCAAACACTTACAGTAACTTAAATTTACTTGAGTAGGGTTAGGGGTTGCGACTTCAGCATGCAGTCAAGTTCTATACTCTTGCTAATTTTACTCATTTTACTCAGGCGTGTTGCAACAGGGACACGTGGAAAAGCTTCAGGACAGCGGCCCTCAAGGACTGGAGTTCGAGACCCTCTAAACGTTTGGCCACAGCTGTAGATGACACTATCAGTGCTCGTTCACTCTTGTCATTAATTACATTTCTGGGGAGGATCCAAGATGGCAGAGTGACTAGCAACCTTACTGCAGGGGTCCAAACGTTTTTGGTTTTCTTTTGTCCTGAAACTGTGAAATTATAAAAAGCAATAACCGTTTTTTGTGCACGTCAACCAACTACAGAAGAACTAACAGGACACCAACTCTACCGTAATTATTCCATCTTTTTCTTTTTTGATAACTGTCCTGTGAGTACGTACATCCGCTTCAAGGAAGGCTTCTCTGAAAAGATCTCCAAGGAGACCCATTTGGCGGAGGCAGACTCAAAGTTGTGTAAAACACAGTGGGGTGAATCTGTTTTCTTTAGTAATGGTACGTCTCAGCTGGAGTGAGGATTTTATTTAATAGGTTTCTGGGAAATGTCATAGACTGTGAAAGTGATTCTGATGGTCACTGGCTGATGGTAGTGTCAGAGATTAATGGTTCTAACTACATTTTGTTGTGCGTGTATGGTTATACTAATAGAGCTCAGAACAAGAAACTTTTAACCTTCCTCTGTGAAAACGGGAGCAATGGAAGATAAGCTAATTTTGTTGACAAGGTTATTGTGGGAGGAGACTGTAGCTCCCGATCCCGCTTTAGACCGTTTTCCATCTAGGACTTCATGTCTCAGTTTTGATGAAAGTATTCTTAATTTGGTCAACACAGTCAGTCTGTGTGACTATTGGAGGCTGAATAATCCTCTGCGTCTCTGTATACTTGGTTTCATTCATCTAACAATGGTTGCAGAATTGATTACTGGTTAATCTCTGACAGTTTGATCAACGACATCTCCAAGTGGGAAATCTCAGCTTCCTCTCTAACTGATCACTGTTTGATTTCCTTGTCCATCTCATTAACCAAGGTGAAACATCCTTATTTGGAAATTTAACAACAGCCTTCTGCATAATGACAACTTCTGCCTTGAAGTGAGAAATCTAATGGCCCAAATCGACAAATTAGATGTCACATGTGTGCAAATGGGAATGGTTTAAATTCCAAGTTAAACAGATGGCAATTCAAATGAGCAAATCCACTGCTAAAGAGAAAAGACAGGAGCAACAAACCATTATTGAGAGAATTAACAGGTTATGCTGCAAACAGGATTTATCACTGGACAAACAAATACATCTAAACAAGTTTCAAACTCAAGTGGGCAAACTGTTCTTAGAGAAAGCTAACGGCGCCTATGTTCGTTCAAGAGCCTGATGGGTTGAAGAGGGTGAGAAAAACTCTTCCTGCTTCTTTAATTTAGAGAAACACAGACAAGCAAAAATGAAGATTCAATCACTGAGTATCAAGGGGGTCTGACTGAGGACCAAGACAAAGTAAACGAGGAAATAGTTCAATTTTACAGTAACATTTACAAGTCAAGCTATTCAGCAGAGAATGTGTTTCTGGAAAGTCTTAGAGCCGGGGTGTCGAATTCAAGGCCTCGAGGGCCGGTGTCCTGCAGGTTTTAGATCTCACCCTGGGTCAACACACCTGAATCACATGATTAGTTCAATACCAGGCCTCTGGAGAACTTCAAGAGATGTTGAGGAGGTCATTTAGCCATTTAGATCAGCTGTGTTGGATCAAGGACACATCTAAAACCTGCAGGACCCCGGCCCTCGAGGCCTGGAGTTTGACACCTGTGTCTTAGAGGCTTTATTGGAACATTGGACAAAGGTGTGAAGGATCGTATGGAGGGTAAACTTGTAACTGAACAAATGCCCAGAGGTAAATCACCAGGAATTGATGGGCTAACGGTGTATTTACTATTTACATACTTAGAATGTATCTCATCAGTGAAATAAGGTCTCATCACTTTAATCCCAAAACCCAACAAAGACAAACTTCTTTTGGACATTTGGAGACCCATAACCCTTCTGTGCAATGATTATAAATTATTGGCTCACGTTTAAATGAATGTTTAACACACTTAGATGACGAGTGTCAGTCGGCTTTCATAAAAAGAAGAGACACACACAGTGACATTAGATGATTTTTATGAATGTGAGTTTTTATCTAGCCCCCCCTCCCCCCTTATATCCTTGCTGTTATTTTTGTTGTAATTTTATCCTGTACGAGAGTTAATTTTGTATAATATTGTATTCTTGATGGTATTGGTTAATTTCTAATAACAATAAAAAAAATCAATTTCTAAATTAGTGCAGTTGTAGGTAAACTATATCTAATATTCTATCTAAATGACTGCTTTGTCTTTGAAAAGGTGAAGAGCCTGAAGCCGGTGACGGGCCAGTTCTACTCTAAGTTCATCCTTACGGTGGCTCACAGGACAAGGCCACACTCCTGTCCTGCCAGAAGAGAAACTTCAGTCTTCATGCAGTTCAACCACACCTGTCATATTGTGTTCATGCAGTCCGGAGTAAACATCTTTATTATTCTTATTTTACATGTTTCATTGTTAGGCATTACGTTTATTTGTAGTAGTCCTTGCCAACTTCTCTCCCTCCTCCATGTTACTGTGTCAGCATCTATTTAGGATTGGGAGTGCAACAGAAAGTAAGGAAATCCAAAGTACCATTAAAACCAAGAGAGGGTCTTATATTTCAGAAGAAGGGATTATTAAAAAGGCCAGTACATCAGGAGACGTGGAGGCCGTAGGAGGGCAACAACTCAGCAGCAAGACCACTACCTCCGCCTTTGTGCACGGAGGAACAGGAGGAACCCTGCCAGAGCCCTGCAAAATTGCTGTCCAAATTCAGGGGAAGGATGCTTCGTAGGATCCTTCGACGGCCGGGTAGGACGGAACTGAGCAGCTGTGAAATTGGACAGCCTTCTAGCTTCAAGTCCGCCCTTACTTCCGTTTTTGTCCGCTCACTAACGCCAAAGCGCAAAAACTGAAAAATGGACTGAGAAATGTTGCTCGTACGTTAGGCTCATCAGAGCCAGTCATATGCAGGTAAAATAATCGACCCTAAACTACACACATTTAGGAATTACTTAGCTAATTTAACGGATAATGTCACTGACTGAATGATTGCTGGTCATTCGTACACATTCACCATATTATATAAAATAAACTAAATGTCCTTGAAACTGAGAGGAGAACATGTTCTATTTATTTCTTATCATTCATTGGATCCTGTAACATATTTGTGTGAATAGAACAGCAGTAAAAATGCTGAAGCTGAAACAAGTAACACGACAAGCTTAGTTACACAGATGAAGTGTGTAAAATATAAGTCACAGCGCATTAGTGTATTTTACGTAAACCTAAAAATCCGAATAATGCTTGGATTCCTTAAAATAAATGAAATCATGCTCTTCCACTGTTTATGTTGTTCTCCACCTTTTCCTTAAGCAGACGAGACCCTGATACTGCAGGAGTAACCTGAGTGTCCCAGTCCTTCATCTGCCTCAGTACAGTTCCAGAGACTTCCTGTAAGCTCCTGAAGCTTTTTACAGCTAGTTAGTTTTAATATTACTCTTATTATTCTTTCTGGGTCACAAAATAAACGTTTAACATATTTTCAGGTGAGAATGTAGCTGTGTAAACCTCAAATATCTGCTCAGTTTATCAAGACGCCACATATTTTCAAAAGCGCTCCGACGTTTTCGGAGACGTCTGTTACCCACTAGCTCGATAGTTAGCCGGGGGCTAGGCTAACTAGAGCCGTGAGAACACCGGACTCCCAGCAAATCGTTTTCAAACCCACCGCCGTCTTTCGCTACTCAGGTTAAACATGATATATAAGTCACTTAGATAACTTAAAAATGTTATTGTTTGGCTTTTTTCAGTATTTTATTTGTTCCTGAGTAAATCGGTTTGGCTGAGATTAAAGTTATAGTTTTTACACAGCTGAATAAACGTCAAGCAGACAGCTGATTATCAGAAGTGTGAGACGCTCAAGAATTTACTCCGGTGTCCTGTTATATTTTAGATAGCAAGGAGTTTATTAAACTTCACCGAAACAATCTGCAAATTTCATTAAAATTTAATAAACTATCATCTTGTCTTTATTTTTAGTTAGCACATACCTTAAACACTTAAAGCTGTAAGCTAATGATAGTTATATAAGAGCAGATGCTGCTGGTGCAATAAGCTGTATGTTTTATGTCCAATGGATGATGATCTGATTAGTCGACTGTCAAAATAATCGTTTGTGGCAGCGCTAGTGCAGGAACAGGTCACTCAGCTTAATCCTGTGTGTCTGGTGACTCCATGTTTATGTTTTGTGTTTGTTAAGTTTTTTGAGTTTTCTGCGTTTTTTTAAAGTTATTTTTCTTTTTTGTCATGTTTATGTTTGTCATTTTACTTTGGCGGTCCCTTGTGTCAGGTCTGTGTCTCTGGCCTTGTCTCCCCTCAGTCTTGTCATGTGTGATCAGTCCCAGCTGTGCTCTCCTCCTGTGTCCCATCCCCTCATTATCCTTCAGTGTTTTTGAGCGCTGTGTTTCTCTCTGTCAGTGTCGTGTCGTCCCCTCGTGCTGTCTGTTTCCCGTCTCTGCTCCTCGTTCCCAGAATTCTTAAAGTTTAGTTTCAAGTTTTGGTTTGTTTTTGCAAGTTCATTGTTTATGGAGCTTTGTCCTGTAACTGCAGTAAAGCAGCCTCTTTGAGTTTACTGAGTGTCCTGAACCACATGAAAAACAAGTAGAAACAAATAGAAACAACTTATAGAAGATTTGCATCAGATGTGGCCTACTAAATACAGTGAATCATATAAGGCTTATGATTTACTCATGAAAGTGGCCACGTTCATATATTGTTTTAGGAAGTATCCAAAACATACAAGTTTCATTTATGTAATTTTTCAAGGGATCTTATCTGCTTTCACTTTTGTATGCTTTTCATACAAGTTTCACACAAGACCCAAGCTCCCGGCTCTCCTCGGCCTCCCTTTTGATGCTGCATATCCTCTCTTCTCTTCTCTCTTCCTCCCTGCTGTGGGTGGCCGACCCTCTTCCTCATCAGTGTCCGATTCCCTTTCATTTTGGTCACCCACTGGCCCTGAACTGAAAACATTAACGAAGCACACAAGACTATCAAAGTGAAAGGCACGGAGACTCGACAAGGACACGCAGCAGACAGGGAGACAGAGACAAGAGTAACTAACAGTGACGGGGAGACAAGCCAACATGGAGACAAGGGTGACTCGACATGGACCGACACAGAAAACACAGTCGGACGATACACAGGCTAAGATGAAACACTGAGGGAGGGAGAACTACGATCACTAAGAGCTTAAATGAAAACACTCAAAGACTATTAAAACAAAGACACAAACACTGGGTCATCACACCCAGCACAGTGACTGAAGAGCTATTCTATTCTAGTTACTGGGGACATTTCATTCTTGCATGTACCAACTTCCTGTTTCTCCCTCAAAGTAAAATAAAAACGCACAATTTATTGTCAGCACTTGTGCCATCACAGGTTCACACAGAGCCCTCTGACTCTGTATCCTGTTGTCACCAAATGACCAAGGAATAATCTCAACACAAACAACACGGCCATATCCAGCTCAACAATGTTTAAAGTGCTAACATTAATTACTTTCCTCTGTCGCAACACACACAGCCCTGAGACAGCGGGGATCATTTTTTCTGTTTATTTAGCATGCACAACATTTGTAGTCGCCTTCTGCACTCATGAAAGAATAAAGTTACGTTGAAACCAAGCACACCATTGTTTTTCTTGTGACATTACCAATAAGTTTGTGTCACATGGCCCTCTTCCTATTGGGAAAAAAAAAAAAGTTGTATCCAAGATGGCCGACTTCTAAATGGCCACCATGGTCACCACCCATCTTAAGGAGTTTGCCCCCTCACATATACTAATGTGCCACAAACAGGACTTTAATATCACCAGCCATTCCCATGTTATTAGGGTGTATCCATACAAATGGCCCACCCTGTATATGTACATAGATGTGGGTGAATGTGCCCACCCTGTAGGTTGGTATTTGTTGCCTTGACAACAGCGTCCACTTGAAACATGCAGAGATCAGTAATCCACTCTCAAATGTCCACATCTTGCGTGACTTGTGCTGACATTATCCTTTTTTTGTGTTGCTGGTTGTTCTTTTTCATCCTGGTGAGAAAATTTATAAATTATATTAAAATAAAATGAAAAATAAAAAATTTTAACTAACAAAATAAATACAGAATTCATAACATTATAAAAAAGCCAAGAATGATCAATACAGTGATTATCGACGTCCCGGGGCTAGCAATTTTTCCAGTCGGGCTACCAAAATTTATCTCTGCTATGCTCGTCGGCCTATCGTAGGAAGGAAAAATATGTCAATGCTTTTGCATTCTTTCGGAAATGTAGCTGGGTAATTATGTCATTGGCATCGGTGAGCCACTGTCAATATGTGACATATTGAAATCGCGTTTGAATTTGCGCTTGTTTTTTTGCTTTCACTTTGCAATCGCGCAAACTGTGTGTAGAGAGCGACAGCACTGATTGGTGAGTGATGATAATTTGCGCACCAATTCCTCTGACATCATCTTATCAATCGTTAGCTTACTATGCAAACATGACAAGTGAAATCTCCCGCAGCTTAAACATGTGAGAGGTTGATCGCGCAGAGAATCGCTGAGCGTTATGTGAGTGCGTGTGTAAAAGCAGCAGGATATATATTTTAGTTCTGCTGAGCAAAATAAGACAGGTCAGGGTGAAGAAGTGACAGCCAAAGAAAAGCTTACCACAAAACGGAAAAGTTATGACAAATCAGACTATAAGGCAAAAAGAAAGTGCAGCTTTATGGTTTCATGGACAAAAGAATTTCTGTGGCTGCAATATGACAAGCTAAATAACCAGGGCTGCACATAAGTGGTCCGCAGGTGCGCATTCGCTGTCAAAATAAAAACCCGCACAAGATAAGAAGTTGCAACGCGTGTTTGCGTACATAAGATTTTCTGGAGGAGGACAGACATTTGTTTAGAACTCTTAAAGTTGTCGAAGAAGCTCCTTTAAGCAATTACTTTGGTGTTCCTCCACCTCCAAAGAAATGTCAGAAGGAGTCCGAACCACAAAAGAAGCGCGTATTCTTGGAAAAGTGGTTGCAGGCAATGTTCCCTCTAAGCTGCGCACGTGTGCAATTGCACACTGCTGGCACAGTCTCTGCGCACAGAAAATCTGCGTTGCGCACAAAAAAAAAAAAATCTAACCTGAAATTAAAATTTCAACAATTCTGTTTTGCAGTGTTAGTCAGTGACTGGCTGCTCCCGTATGGGATCAGAACGATGCCACCTTATCCCATAGTCCAGCCAATTCGTCCAACATTCGTATATACGCAGCTAATCAACGTGGTTGACAGGCTATGACAGCGTCCTTATGTGCCGACACCGGTGTTTTAGCAAGCAAAGCGGCTGATGTGGAGTGAAGCCACGTTAATGACAACGTGTACAACCATTGGAGATGTGAGCAGGACAGACAGAACAACTGACGGAAAAGGTGTGGACTTTATACCAGTTTTTAAATTGTGTTGATCGGCCACGTAAAACCAGAGTTATGATAAAATATCTGCAATGTTTGGTTTTCTTCCTGAATACTGTCGTTGTTTATATTTACTGTGGGAAGAAACCGTAAAAACTGCGTTTTATAAGGAAAAAAGCTCAAAAAATGATATGGCAACGTGGCATCTAGTTGTTAAGAAACGGGGGGAAGTTTTAGGAGTGACGGCGGTGCTTTGAGATGTGAGAGATTTGAGACATTTGGCGCAAATCTTGTGTAGTTAGTGTGTAGTGTAGTTAATAGTTTTGTTGTGTGTCAGAACAATGAGGCGACTGCTGAATGTTACAGGTGTTACAGCAGTGACACATCTGCTGCTGTCAGGCCTGCAGGTATCAGGCTGTTGTTCTCCTTCATCTCATAGTGGACAGAAATTATTTTTGGAGTGGCACAAATAATTTGTGTGGCATCAGATTTGATGCAGAACAGCTGATTGTTCTGTAAATAGTTTGAAATGTTTATTTAAAAAAAAACGCCTTGGCTGCATTTAAAAAAAAAAAAAAAAAAAAAAAAAAAAAAGCTGCAAAAACTTTGTTGTTTGCCAAACTGAGTAACTTTTTTTTGAAGAAGTAACTATATAATTAATTGCCCAACATTGGTCATTATTTACTGTATTATTGTGTTGGGATCAACAAGAAAAGATTTTTAGAATATCAACAAATTAAATCCATAATAAAAAAGAAATTTAAACCAGGTCAAGTTGAACTACAAACACCACCAAATGTGGTTCAATTTCTTACTCTTAAAACCCCCAAATTACTTTCCAAAATATACAGAACACTTTCTAAAACAGATGAATCAATGTCACTTCCTATTGTAAAATGGGAAGCGGATTTATCAGATAACTTAGACCAAAACTTCTGGTTTCAGATTTGCTTAAAAACCTTTCATCTAATCAGAAATCCCAGTCTTCAATTAATTCAATACAAAATACTACATAGAGTGCACTATACAGGTCATCGGATGTTCAAGATGGGCTTTACATCTACCAACAACTGCTCACACTGCCAAACCAATACACCGGACAATTATATCCACGCTCTTTGGTTCTGTCCACCAGTGCAGAAGTTTTGGCGCGAGATATGTGAAGACTTATCAAAGTGTCTGAAATGTAACATTCCAACTTCCCCCTTGGTGTGTTTGTTGGGCAGCTTAGATAATGTCACTACAGATAAGAATATAGCCCATATGGTTTTCACTGCCCTATGCATAGCCAAGAAAACAGTCCTCATGAACTGGAAAAATAAAAATAATCTTAATTCTAACCAATATAGAAATTATCTATTAGATTACATTAGTCTTGATACAGCCTCTGCCACCACATCAGATCAATTGCTCTGGGCTCCTTTGATCAGCTCCATCACCTAGTGGGGGTGGGGGGGGGCATAGTTTGGTCCCGCCTTCACTGTTGTGATTCAATCTTACGTGCTGCACAATAATGTTTAATATTTAGTATTTACTGTCATATTCCCATATATCATTGTGATGTTGTTTATTGTATAGCTCTCGTTTTCTTCTGCTTGTTTTCTTTTTTCTTTCTCAACAGGTGATCCAGGTGATCGATATATGTATTTTTCTTTTCTGCTTATTCTGTTGGTTTTTGTTTTTTGCCCTTCTCCCCCGTCCCTCTTCTCAGCTTTCCCTCTTTCTTTCCCCCAGTCAAGTCTGTCCCATATTCAGCAAGTGAAAATAAAATAAACAATAAAAGGTGAATCAAATGGACCATTACGGCAAAGCTGGGATGGTCAATTTGGTAAAGTAAATCCGTTGGGCATCTTTCTTCGCCTTTAGACAATAATTCTAATGGCAAAAGAGGCAAACGGGACAGGCAAAAAAAAAAAAAAATGCATAGATGAAAAAATGGTGACACTTTACCTGTTTGACTCGTTTCCCCATCATAGGAGTAACAGAAGCCTTTTTGCTTTCTACTTTTTTTTTCTTCCACTTCTCGGTGTCCACTCGGTAAGACTGAAAAGTATAATTTTGAAATAAATAACATTTATTGGACCATAAAATGCTTAATGCTTCCTGTCTTTTGTTGAATTACAGTTGTTACTGAAACAATCTCCTTGATTTATCACATCAGAAATGTCATTCTCACCACTTGTAATGCAGTTCTGAAAAAGTTTTTTAATAACACTGTCACAACGACAGTAATAAAGACATTTTAGAGTAAGTATGCACAAAAAACTGACAATTTCAAATGGGAATGAGAATATGCATTACATATTTGAGAAATATGTATGAATGACTTTCATTGTGAAAAAACCCACAAGATCTGTCCCGAACTTTTACTTCTATTTAAACCTCACCTTCTTCCTTTGTTTCCCTACATCGCCATATTCTCGGAGAAGAGCATCATGTTTCTTTTGATATAACTGCCCAAAGTCATCTAGTCTAGTGAGACACCTTCGTGCAAAATGAATCCTTTTCAGGTCCCATTGACTTTTTTCCATGATACCTTGCGTTCGATTGTCTTCAGTGTAGTTCTGAAAATGGTAATTACATCATTTACAGTTTGTCCCAATACAGCGTAATGTTTCTGTGGTGCAAATAAGGATTGCCGTGCAGGTGCGTCCGCCCTCCCTGCACGGCACCGCAGACCACGCCCCACCACATACCCCCATCGCCCAATTGAGGCTGGGGAGCCATCCGGCCGAACCTACTCCCCCACCACGAGTGGGAGAGGGAATCAGCCCGGACAGCTGGCGCCCCCAGGCCCCGGCCAAGTGACGGGGAGGTGCGAGTTCAGGTGGCCGCCCGCGAATCCAGCGGCGCAGGCCAAGCTGGCAGGTGCACCCGGCGTGGCAGGTGCACCCGGCGTGGCAGGTGCACCCGGCGTGGCAGGTGCACCCGGCGTGGCAGGTGCACCCGGCGCGGCCGCCACAGTCGTGAGCCCCAGCTCACAGGTGGCTGGGCAGAGGTGTGGCGTGTACTGGCCTCTGGTGGTGGTGAGCAGTAGCGGTTTTTGATACGGGCGACACGGGCGGTTGCCCGGGGCGGCATCATGGTGGGGGGCAGCGTCACGGGCATCGGCAAAAAAAAATAAAATAATTGCTCGTACTCATGCTGCCCCGACGTCAGCCAGCGCACATTGGGAACGGCATAGGCACTGATCGGTTTTCTGTTGCCCATTTGTTGGGAGTAAGGGCGCCGTCCGTTTGCGAGGTGCGCCTGCTGCTTGCGGCACAGGGAGGAGAGGGCGGGGCGGCGGGGGATTCTCTGACCGGCTGGAGCAGCATCTAATAACCAACTCGCAAAATAAAACAAAATAAAAAAACAAACCAACAAACACGAAAACAGCAGACATCATGATACAGACTTATAATTTGCACCGATGTTGTTTCGAAATTCTATACGCGAAAAGTGAGCACGAGAGCCCTCGGTGCGCCTGCATGCTGCTGAAGTCAAAGTAAACTTTATTGTCATCTCCGCTACATACAGACCAGTATATAGAGACGAGACGACGAGGCTCCAGTCACAGCAGTGCAAGTAAACAAACAATAAGAAGAGTAAGAAAATAAATATACACTTTAGGACTCGGAGTAAAAGGCTCAATAACAATTTATAATTTATAATTTACAGTTTGATGATTCAAAGTCTCACATACAACCCGTCGAAAGGGGAGGGAGACATGCTGCTTCCAAATAGAGCACATTTCATTCATAATGATCTAAATCCAAGCCCATTATGTATTCATGATATGAATCCTGGGTTGTGCGAAATCCCAGAAATAAACCCTAGACAAAGTGAATCTGTGAACTAAGGTGTACAGTGGGGCAAAAAAGTATTTAGTCAGCCACCGATTGTGCAAGTTCCCCCACTTAAAATGAGGACAGAGGTCAGTAATTTGCACCAGAGGTACACTTCAACTGTGAGAGACAGAATGTGAAAAAAAAATCCATGAATTCACATGGTAGGATTTTTAAAGAATTTATTCGTAAATCAGGGTGGAAAATAAGTATTTGGTCACCTCAAACAAGGAAAATCCCTGGCTCTCACAGACCTGTAACGTCTTCTGTATGAAGCTTTTCTGTCCCCCACTTGTTACCTGTATGAATGGCACCTGTTTGACCTCATCATCTGTATAAAAGACACCTGTCCACAGCCTCAACCAGTCAGACTCCAAACTCCGCCATGGCCAAGACCAAAGAGCTTTCGAAGGACACCAGGAAAAGAATTGTAGACCTGCACCAGACTGGGAAGAGTGAATCTACAATAGGCAAGCAGCTTGGTGTGAAAAAATCAACTGTGGGAGCAATCATCAGAAAATGGAAGACATACAAGACCACTGATAATCTCCCTCGATCTGGGGCTCCACGCAAGATCTCATCCCGTGGGGTCAAAATGATCATGAGAACGGTGAGCAAAGATCCCAGAACCACACGGGGGGACCTGGTGAATGACCTGCAGAGAGCTGGGACCAAAGTAACAAAGGTCACCATCAGTAACACACTACAACGGCAGGGAATCAAATCCCGCAGTGCCAGACGTGTTCCGCTGCTGAAGCCAGTGCATGTCCAGGCCCGTCTGAAGTTTGCCAGAGAGCACATGGATGATACAGCAGAGGATTGGGAGAATGTCATGTGGTCAGATGAAACCAAAGTAGAACTTTTTGGTATAAACTCAACTCGTCGTGTTTGGAGGAAGAAGAATACTGAGTTGCATCCCAAGAACACCATACCTACTGTGAAGCATGGGGGTGGAAACATCATGCTATGGGGCTGTTTTTCTGCCAAGGGGACAGGACGACTGATCCGTGTTAAGGACAGAATGAATGGGGCCAAGTATCGTGAGATTTTGAGCCAAAACCTCCTTCCATCAGTGAGAACTTTGAAGATGAAACGAGGCTGGGTCTTCCAACATGACAATGATCCAAAACACACCGCCCGGGCAACAAAGGAGTGGCTCCGTAAGAAGCATTTGAAAGTCCTGGAGTGGCCTAGCCAGTCTCCAGACCTCAACCCCATAGAAAATCTGTGGCGGGAGTTGAAAGTCCGTGTTGCTCGGCGACAGCCCCAAAACATCACTGCTCTTGAGAAGATCTGCATGGAGGAATGGGCCAAAATACCAGCTACTGTGTGTGCAAACCTGGTAAAGACCTATAGTAAACGTTTGACCTCTGTTATTGCCAACAAAGGTTATGTTACAAAGTATTGAGTTGTATTTTTGTTATTGACCAAATACTTATTTTCCACCCTGATTTACGAATAAATTCTTTAAAAATCCTACCATGTGAATTCATGGATTTTTTTTTCACATTCTGTCTCTCACAGTTGAAGTGTACCTCTGGTGCAAATTACTGACCTCTGTCATCATTTTAAGTGGGGGAACTTGCACAATCGGTGGCTGACTAAATACTTTTTTGCCCCACTGTAGGTCTGTTAGGTTATGTTGTGGTGATCCTCGAGTTGGGGGATTTGTGTTCATACTGGAGTGCAAAATTAAAACCAATGGAAGATCGACAAGAAAAGTTCAAAGCCATCAGGTGCTCAGTTTAGAAAAAAGAGAAAAGAAGAGGAGGAGAAATGAGCAAAAGGTAAGCAGATGTGTCATTGGATAATAGCAGGTCATCCTGAAACAATCAGAATCAGAATACTTTATTAATCCCTAAGGAAATTATTTGGGTTATGTGGGTTGGTCCAAGAAGAAATGGTAAAAGATTTTAATATTAATTAGTCAGTGTCAATTGTTGATTTCTCCTGTTCTCATTGTATGACGAATTATGATGGCTGTTTGGTAGCTGTTTGCATACAACGCTTACTCTCTCTCTCTTCATGTGTGTGTGTGTGTGTCTGTTCATGTTTCTCTGGTGAAATTCAGTATGGTTCCGACAACAGTTTTATGCTATTGTACAATCCTTAATATGTTTCATGAGTGTGTGTGTGTGTGGGGGGGGGGGCACGGATGGGGCGCCAGAGGGAGTGTTCGCCCAGGGCGCCAAACAGGCTAGGACCGCCACTGGTGGTGAGGCCGGTCTGGCGAGCATGGCAATCTCAAGCGTGGCGCACGTTGTGACTATTTTTAACTAGGCGGGCATGATTTCGGCCACCCTCTGGGCCAGCTCCTCCATTCCCTGGCTCCGAAACGGACGGGACCAAAGATCATAATTTAGAGCCATTTTATTGATTTCACATCACACCACAACACATCCAAACCCCTGAGTCCCCGTGTTTTTAACTAGGCGGGCGTGATTAAGGATGCCGTGCAGGTGCGTACGCCCTCCCTGCACAGCACCGCAGACCACGCCCCACCACAGTTTCATTTACTGTGTTAACTTATTCTACCTGCTTCTTCAACTGCAACACATGATTGTACAGTTTACTGAGAAAGCTGTACGCTGGGCCTTTCCCATGCCGTCCAAGGTCTCCTGAAGAAAAACAGAATTTTTAATCAATAAAGCACTTCAATAACTACATATAGAAAGAAGAAAGAAAGTGTACTTTATTGATCCCCGTGGGGAAATTCCTCTCTGCATTTAACCCATTCACTCAGTGAAGCAGTGGGCAGCCATTGGGCACCTGGGGAGCAGTGTGTAGGGATGGTACCTTGCTCAGGGGTACCTCAGGGGAATCAACGCCCAACCTTCCGATCATGGGGCCACCACTCTACCTACTGAGCAATCCCTGCCCACATATAAGTGTTGATTTACCAAAGCAAGACATACCAAGCAGCATTCCTGACCACAAGGTAGCATGTGGTAGAAAGTACTTTGAAATACTTGAAATGAATGCTGGTGCATGGTACACATTCGGTGGTCCAGTCACATCAAGGGGGGCACTGGCAATTACTTTGGCAAAGTGCTGTTTAAGTGATGAATGACCTATATCTGTCTGAAATAAAAAGTTAAATATCATCTAAGTACAACCTTTTTATTACTAAAGAAGATCTTTGTGTTAACAACACACAGAAATGTACTACAAAATGATGTTATTGGTGTCACACAATATCATGAACACAATTAATATCTCAACCATTGACATCCAACAAGCAGAATTTTAAAATTACCTTATAGTCCTCTGGAATGATGTCTGTGTCTTCAGCATCCACATTCCCCGTCTGATCGATCAGCATTTTGAGGTTCCGTAGGTGTTTTTTTCACTTCTGGTCCACTGCATGGACTTTTGAAAACAACTGTTGCACATATAATGATGCCATCCATTTCTTTCAAGTTTGAAGAACAGGCCAGTATACGTGCATGCCAAATCTGTAGTGTTTCTGTAGTCTATAGCGAAAAAAAAGCATATAAACAATAAACATACATACTAAAAACAAAGTTTAATCATTAGCAAAAACAACACTAAAAAAGAAAATAATAAAAAATAAACACAAATTAATAGAGAGGAAATAGCAATTCAACAATCAACTACAAGGGCAAGAACACTAACACCACATAAATATTTAAATCAGAAAAATAACACTCGTACTCACAGACTGTAGCACACATAGCTCTTTTTGCAAAGATCCTTTGCGTTTTTCATGATGCGACTTAAACACCAGTGGAGAATGGGTATGTTGAAGTTGTCTGTGTCTAACTGTCCTGTGATAACCTGGAAGTATCGCTCCAAAAGGTCTTCCAAACTTGCTCTGCAGAATGTAACAGCAATGGACTGGAGAAGCACAAGTGAGCCATCACATATGATCATTACTGGCCTTTTGTTTGCCCTGCTTCCATTCATGTAAGCTCTGTTTGAAATGCTTGAAGAAAATATGTAACAGAAGCAGTGGTATGGTCACGCGTTACATATGTTGCTGTTGGTAGAGGTGATGATCCCTTGAAGGGACTTCTCACTATAACTTCATACACATAGTACGGAGTAGCAGAAGCATTATCTTTAGAGATAATGCTTCCTGTTACATCAAAATATACTATATCGTCTTTGCACCTCTGGGAAAACACTGAAAGGGTTTTTTTTTGGACCACAGCATTATCCCTTTTGGATGCAGGAGCACTCTCTGAAGGACTTCATTTGGAAGTCCTTGCTGTCTGTCTACTAACATTTGCAGACTGACCATCTCATTTAAATGAGGTCTCTGTTTTTTATTTTCTGTGGGACCAGGCAATATTTTTCAAGACATCTTTAGATGGTGCCTCATCCTGACACCCTGCTTGGAAAACTTGTTCTGGTATTTGATTTAGAGAATCCAGCTAAAGACTTTTGTTTCAAGTTTTTCCGCTATTACATCTCTGGACTGTCCACACAGGTCTTGTTTTAATTTCCTTTGTGTTGTGGCACACCTCACCTCCTTGGATAAGCACATCAGCCTTCAGGGTTTTTTCGTCTTTGCCCTCCACTTTCACAGTCACTGGACAATCCTTAAAACGGCAGTATGCCGTACATGAGAATACAGCCGTCTTAGACCTTGACTGACTGGTGTTGATGGTATGCCTCTTAACCCTTTAAAGCCGGTCGGAGTGGGCACGCTCTGTTTTGCGTAACTATTTTTAAATCCTGGTAGCTCTGCAACCACGTGAGCTAGCGCAATAATTTTTTTTGCATATGAAACAGGAGGAGTTGTACTTACATCTTATGCTATCAGCTTGTCCTCGGTCACAGTTTCCTTCCACATATAGTTTTGCAAAAACTGCATAAAAAGCACTTGCAGGAACAAAAACATAATATTCCAGAAACACGCTTTGCCGATCCGATCAGCTGTTCATAACACTTCCTACGTTGGAATAGACGTCAGCGCGAACTTTTGCATGTCCGCCATGACCTGCCCGAAACCGGAAGTGACGTCATTTTCGCAGAAATGTAGTTTTTTATACCATCAGGGCCTCATGAGCCTATACTGGTGTTTTTAAAAGTTATGTTTGACTTTATGACTTTCTGTGTGGTTTCTGGGATGCTTAGGACTCATATTGCACTGCTGGAAATAGTTTATTTTGATGCATATGCTGCTTTTTTGCAAATTTGCACAATAATATTTATTTTCGTTTTTCCTGCAGTGTATAAAAATTGGTGTATTTCAAAAATAAAACTATGAAGACACTCAAAATAAATTTCCTGTGGCGGGAAACTATTTTGTGCAACTTTTTTGTATTTACAGTTTTGAGGCATAAGCCTCTTAAATTTCTCTAACTAGAAATACATGTTAAAAAAGCCAAAACGATTTTCAATTTCTTTGTAGTTTATTGCACTTTTTTGCAATTTATGTAATTACTATGCACTTAATGCAGACATATTATTAAAAACTGGGCTGTAATGGCTGTATTGATGTATAGCAACTTGAAATGCTCCCAAAAATGGCTCCACAGCATGTAAAAATATAATATAAGCTCTGGCGGACTTGGTTCTATGGTAGGTCTTAAAGGGTTAAATCCAAAACTGCAAAATGGGTGTACTGACTTAATGCCAGTGGCTACCACATCAGTCCACTGCATACCTTTTGAAAAGCCTCCCTTTCTGTGTGTTTGTTTGTTTTTTAGGTCTTGCCAGTCTTTGTGGTCAATGGAAAAAAAATGGCTGCTGTGGTGAAGAGTTTTTGTAGCATTACTACTGTCACTTTTGTTGGATGAATTTGTACTACACTCCTGTAATGCAAAAAAAAAAAAAAAAAGTGATTAATAATAGGTGATGTAATTTTATGAAAGCAACATAATCAATAGTTATTATTTTATCTGAAAAATACTTCACCTTTTCGAGGGATGAAGAGGATCGTGATGGAGACACATCAGTTTGTGGCTGTTTCGATTCAGGAGAAACATTTTGGACAATGCCATTATCATCACTGCCCTCCGTCACAGCGACGCGCCGAAGGCTGTCCAAATTCGTAGACTCTTCCGAATGCAGCCGACAAATGCGTCCTCCTTTTCCCCGAATTTGAAGGATGGGTCGGGTGTGTCCTTCGTGGCCCACCATATCCCAGAATTCATAGCGCGGCCCAGCCAAACTCCAGTTTCCAATAATGGCGGCCGCTACTAAGTTTTAAAATTACTCTTACTAATCTTTCTGGGTCATAAAAGAAACTTGTTTATTTATTGTACATATTTTCAGGCGAGAAAGTGGCTATGTAAACATCAAATATCTGCTCGGTTTATCAAGATATCGCATATTTGTAAAAGTGCTTGGACGTTTTCAGAGCATCTGTTACCGACCAGCTTGATAGCTCGCCGGGAGCTTGAGGGTCACTGAAGCAGAGTTTCGCTACTCAGGTTAAACGTAATATATAATGAATAAATGAATGAATGAATGCTTTATTGGCCATATGCAGGTTGCCCCGCAGAGGAATAGAACCCCCCGACAACATAGACATCACATGGGAATACAGGTCGGAGATCGGCAGCGTTACAGAAAAACACTGAAAAAGTACACAACAATGGGAAAGTAGAAGAGGGGAAAAAAAGAGACCTCTACTCATGCTGGCACTTATGGGAGGACAGCATGAGAAGAGGAAACAAAAAAACTCCTCTGCACAGAGAGCACATAAATGTCCACAGTACAACATTGGAGCACGTGACCAGCCACAGGGTTGGGTAGGGGGTGAGGAGTAATCCGAAGGAAACACAGCAGTCATCCTGCACAGCGCTACCATTCCAGCACGGCACACAGACCCGCCGTCTTCCCCCACAGGAAACAAGCATCGAAGGCGTTTGGAAAGGGAGGGGGATGACTGCGTGCTTATCAGTGTAAGTGTGTGCGTGTCCAGAGTTCAGCTGAGATAGTGTCCTCCGCCCTGCCAGGCTAAGTAAACAGTCTGCTAGCCAACCCAGGTGGCCTTGCATGGGATGGGAAGAATAGTCATCACACAGTCGTTATCAGGGAGTGTTTGTTCGGCTCCAGCCTTGGATCCGCAGCTGGTGCCGTGGTGTCCGCATGTTGATGTCGTTGAATTTTTCTTTTATGCGAGCAGCTCAGAAGAATTTCAAAGCTGTTCTTTAACACTCTGACACTGGTCTCTCAATCTCCCGTTGGAGAGCCGCGAGCCTCCCCATGATGGTATCAAACTTCTGTTCCATGGTGTTGTCATTCTTTTGATTCTGAGACCTCACAACTGCAGTGATCCGTTCTGCGATGTGATCCAACTTTCGCTCAAGGGTCTCATTTTGAGCAGGCCTCTCTTTGATGTATCCCAATATACGCTCAATGGTGTTATGTTGAGTCTAAGTGACTTCATATAAGTCACTTAGACAACCTAAAAATGTTATTGTTGGGCATTTTTTCAGTGTTTTATTTGTTCGTGAGTAAATCCGTTTGGCTGAGATTAAAGTTATTAGATTTTGATTGGATAAAATAAAACTTTATTAATCCCCCGGGTGGTTTTCACACAGCTGAATAAACGTCAAGCAGAAAACTGATTAAACAGAAGTGTGAGACGGTCGAGAATTTACGCCAGTGTCCTGTTATATTTTAGATAGCAAGGAGCAGACGGTCGAGTTTATTAAACTCCACCGAGACAGCGGTGACGCAAATCTGAAGGCTAGACCGTCCAATTTCCCCAGCCGTTTACTTCCGGCCTACCTGACCTTCTGAGGACCCGGCCCACGTAGACCGCGAAGGCCGGGTCCTCAGGAGGATGCAGCCCATGAATTTGGACACAACTGTCTTCTGCAGTGTGGACATAATGCAAGTAAAACACTTCCACACACACACACAAATATAGATGGTAAATGGACTGATTCTTATTTAGCGCTTTTCTACTCTCCCGGATTACTCAAAGCTTGTATACAACATGCCTCATTCACACCAACTCATACATGCGCTTCTAAAGTCAAGTGCAAACTAATAAACATTCACACTCCGATGAGCACATCGAAGAGCAACTTGGTGTTAGCATCTTGCCCAAGGATATTTGGCATGCAGACTGGGGGAGCCAGGAATCGAACCATCAACCTTTCAATAAGTAGTTGATCTGCTCTACCACACTGTAAAAAATGTTTGTGACATTAACAGTAAAATTGTGTAAAATCTTGACATCAAAAATGTGTAAATAGAAAAACAAAAAAGCAATGTTTAATTTACATCAACATCTTGTAAATAATACATATATACCTGTAAAGTGTTAATTTTACAGTAGGAATATGTTTTAAATATCAAATGTCCTTGTTGAATTTACAGTTTACTGTTTTATAAACACTGAAAAATGGTAATTTAAAAGTGAACACGTACAACTGAAACTGTAACAAAATAATGTTAAAATTACATATTTTGTTAGTTTGTTTTTTTTTTAAATTCAGAAAGTATTTGTATTACATTTTACAAATTCATTCAAACTCATTTACAATGTTGGTCACATACAGACCACTTTAAGTGGACTAGACCAGTACAATTTCTGTCAGTGTAAAGAAGTTATCAGAGATATCTTTATATGACAGTACAATTTCAACAGTACTTGTCAGTTTTTCTACATTTTAAAGACAAACTGCTGTAGTAAATAAAGGAAATCATTCAGCATAAGTCTTTAGTCTTGAATTGTAATAAATAAATGTTAAAAATGACCTAAAAGTTATGACAGCCCACTGGCCAGACTGTCATGTAATTATAAAATAGAAAGGTTTCAGTTTTGTTGATTCATGTCCTGTTTTTTTATAGACAATGAAAAGACAGGAACGTTTCTTTCATTTAGTTGTTATTACTTTGGTGTAGTATGAATGGTTATGGGGGAGGTCTTTTTCAGTGGGAGAAAAATCCAAGACTTGTTAAAATCCAAAGCTGGCCAGTGGGCCAGACTAGAGTCTGTGCTGGGCTGATTATCTTCCAAATAGACAGCTGGTCATCTCCTCCATGTTAGTCATTTCTTTACTTTTGCACCACGTTCAATCAATTTTAGCCAGATTTAGTAAAAGTTAAATTAATCATTTGCTTAAATGTTTATTTTTTAATGCCCAAAGTGTGTTAGTATTTGAAACTACACGAGCTCTACCTTGGCAAATCATTGAGCGTGAGAGTTTGTTTCTGTTCTTTAATTGGACTACTTAAATTATTGCGGGAGTAGCACGCTTGGCGGCTCGTGCCATTACGCGCTCAGTCTGCGAGCAGAGTGGTGGAGATGTGTATATATTCAGCTATTTTAACACGAGCAAAAGTTTTGGTAAGCTAACATTGCATTTTCTGTTTTCTTTAAATACATGAGAGTATGTTTTCCAGTAATAGTATTCATGGCGTCTGACCGAGCGATAGGCTAGTCCTATTTTTTCCTTGCTGTTTTCAAGCAGTGCTTATTGAAGGTCATAGGAGGTTAGTAACCTAAAACAAATGTGCTGTCGACAGCTACAATGATTTTGTGCTCTTTTTGCAACAAAACGCTGAAGACGTTGAGGGGTTATGTGCTGCATTGTAGAGTTCACAGGAACGACCCCCATCATTTTTTCAAATGCGTCCGTAATGAATGCAGGCGTACATTTTATGCTTACGCAGCCTTTAAAGCCAGTTTCTATTGGGTTCACAATGTACCTGCACCCCCTATTGCTGGTAGCGCCATTTTTACAGACTTAAAATGTGCCACTACACTCTGTGAGCGCCAGTTTCACACAGTGAAAGAACTTATATCCCACTTAAAACAGCATATAGTGGAGGGGCGACCTGTGGCATGTCCAGTAACTGGTGGAAAAGTATGTTCTCTGTGAAATCATCATTTACTGCGCATATGTCCAGAAAACATAGAGAATGCTCTGTTGAAAGCATAAGCAACATATAAAGCAGTCTTCTGCTGTATTTGCAGGTGAAGATGCTCCCCAGAGCTTAAATGAGGCAACAACAAATGAAGGCACCGAACTGCCACATAATTTCAGTGAGGCCTTCCTTAGGAATGTGTGTTTGTTTTACCTAAAACTGCAAGGGCACCTCCTTCTTCCAGCTTACACAATACAGACAATTGTTGAAGAGATGCAAATGACTTGTGCCCAACAGATGACACTATTGTTAAAATCTGATTGTATTAAGGAGTCAGATCTGTTTTCTACCTGTCATAAGGGCCCACTGAGAACAACATACACAAGAACTCAGACATTCAAAAAGATATTCAAATACGTAGAGCCTGAAAAATTAACATTAGGAAATGATGAAAATATGACACCACGGTTTGCCTACTATATACCAGTGAAACAAACACTAAGCAGCTTATTAGAATCAGAATTATGGAAGAATTCAGTGTCACAGCAGTCTTGTGAAACTGACTCTGAGGCTTTTGGAGACATAAGTGATGGACAAAGCTTTAAGTCCAAGTTTTTCATTGAAAATCCAGGATGCCTGAAGCTAATTCTGTACCAGGATGCATTTGAAATCGTTAATCCTCTTGGCTCCGCTACGAGAAAACACAAAGTGGTTGCAGTCTCTGTCAGTGGCAAATTTGCTTGCTCATCTGCAGTCCAATACTGATCACATGTCCCTTGACTTACTATGTGGAGAGAATGACCTTAAAAAATTTGGAAAATGGTATAATTTCTGGTGATGAAATAGTCAAAGCAGCTTTGTACAGCATTGCTGGTGATAATTTGGGTTCACACAACATTGGGTTTACTGAGAACTTCAGTCGCTCTGAAACTCACTTCGTGTGATTTCACAGTATCTGCAAAAGTATTCAGAGTAATGATCCAAATGTCTGTGGTCCACAGCGCACACCTGAAAGCTACAATTCTGCTGTGGGCGATCTACAAGCTGAAGGCAGTCAACAGATCAAAGGGATAAAGGTAAACTCTGTTTTTAATACCTTGAAATCTTTTCATGTTTGCCAACCTGATTTACCACCTTGTTCAGGCCCTGACATATTTAGCCTATGATAGTGCACTGTACTTGAAGTATTTTATTAAGACAAAGAAATAGTTTACATGTGCACTTTTGAACCGGCGCATTAAACAGTTCAAGTACAAAGGAGCTGCTGCGCTAACAAAGCCGTGTGCTATCAACCCAGATTTAACCAAGCTTTCAGGTCAAGACATTCAGAACTGGAATTTCTTAAGGTTGCTACCTGTTATAATTGGTGATGAAGTCCAAAATCCAAAGGATGATGTACGGCAGCTAATGCTCCAGCTTAAAGACATAGTTGAAATGATTTGTGCACAAAACATGTACCTGTCACAGGTGGCCTATCTTGACATTATAATCCATGAATATTTGGATTCAAGAAAGTGTTTATTTCCAGAGAGTGTACTAAAACCTAAACACCATTTCCTCCGTCACTATCCTGCACTTATTTTGAAATTTTGCCACTTGATTAGGTTATGGACCATGCGTTTTGAAAGTAAACATAGTTACTTCAAAAGATGTGCCAGGAGTTTGAAAAACTTTAAAAACATCTGCCAAACCTTATCTGAAAGACATCAGATGTTTCAGGCATATCTTTCAGCTGGGCCAGGATACAGTCAGTTTCTGCAAGTGAAAGACAGTTGCACCTTCTAATCCTTTCATTGTCCCACAAGGGGAAATTTGGTTGTAACAGCAGCCAAAAAGACACATATACAACAAACAGTACACAGGACACAACAGAAACATACACAATCTTTCTTACATATTTACATTAAGGACAATAGTTACTATATACAGAGTATTGTACAGTTATTAAATAAAATAAAGATAACTACAGATAAGAGGCAAACCAGGTTGTAGTGCGAATCGGTTAATTAACTTATTGCAGTTACAGCGCTGATGTAAACATCTGTTTGTTGGGAGCAGTTCTGATTGTACAGTCTGACAGCTGCAGGGAGGAAGGACCTGCAGAAATGCTCCTTCATGCATCGAGGATGCAGCAGTCTGTCACTGAAGCAGCTCTGCAGCAACATCTACATGCATGGGGTGGGAGACTCTGTCCATCAGAGATGTTACTTTGGCCAGAGTCCTTCTGTCTCCCACTGATAGGTTTGTAGCTTGAACCAATTCGCTGGAACGTTGAAGACAATATAATTACACAGCAAAGCAAGACACGAAGTAGGCAAAGTTCTTCATGTTTCTCGTGCACGGGAGAGAACCGGACAAACGCCGTTCCTTCGCTTGACCCCAGTCGCTCTCGTCTGCTTCCTCGTAACACTGCTCTTTTATTGAGGTTACATGAATATGCATAGGTTCATTAACATATGACGTCTACATACAAACAAAGAGTACCTTGCCTGTGTGTGTGTGTGTGTGTGCGTGTGTGTGTGTGTGTGTTTCAGAGGTGAGGAGGTTCACTCGAGGAGACAGAGTTCCTGACCAGACTGGCTCCTCCCCTTCAGCTCACCTGTCTGCACCTCCACCCTGACTGAGCTCCACCTGCTTCGTTGTGACTTCATCTGTTCTACATGTTCGTACAAATAAAACTTTATTGTTCCTCCTCCTGTCACACGGTATCTCACCTTCACTGACACTAACGCTGGTGATCAGGGTCAGAGGTCACACGAAGCTCTCTGGGTTTAACCTCACACGAAAGGGGCGGAGCTGTCGTCATCACAAAGGGGCCTATAACAGATCATGTGACCCTTCTACAGGAAGTGATCCCTGTGAGTGGCGCCCACATCAGAGACGTTCTCAGATGGTGATTCATAAAACCTGAACCAGTAAAATCTGACAGTAGAAGGATGATGAGTGAAACTGGTTAATCTGGTGTTTGTGGCACAGAAGGTTTGACCTCCACTGTGTGACACGTGTACCTGAACAGGTGCGCTGTGTCACACGTGTGGCTCTCGGTCAAGTGTAACTCCCACAGCCGGCCTGTAGTTCAGACTCTCTGTGTTTGAGTCAGTGAAGTAAAACTAAACACTGAACGTGTTTCAGTTTGTTTACAGACGTCAGACGGTGAAAGCTTCAGCCTGACGAGGAAAGAATCTGCTTTAAATCACACTTTAAAATGAATTCCTCCTCACCTTCATGTGTTTTGTATTATTTGATCTTATACTGAAAGAGTTGATCCATCGACACATTTTAACCCTGCAACATTTCACCGTGTTAGTTTGTCATAAATTGGACTATTTTAGGATTTCAGTTCATCTTTCCAATAAAGCTGGCAGCTCTGAAACAGCTGTTCTCTCTGAGGGTGTTTTACATGTAAATAAAAGTGAAATAATTAAATGTAAGTTCTGTGAGCAGACCGTCCAGTGGAGCTCCTCAGGGCTCTGTGCTTTCACCACTTTGTTTTCTATGCTAATGAGTGTCAGAGCACGTCAGCATTAGTCCTTCAACATGGTCACAGCCACTGATGAAGGTGTTCAAATGTGGGTTTTTAATCCAGGTTTACACTTAAACAGTCTCCATGAAACTCTGCCCTCATTCATCCTGGAGATCACTCATCTAAACCAACTAACATAAAGAATGTGATGTTTTCAAAGCGAACACGTACAAACAGTTGTTATGGATACGATTAAATTTAGGAGCGATGATTTGTGAAATCCTACATGTGTGTTCTAACAAGCTTTAATGATGGTATGAGCTGAAAATAAATAACATAAAGTTAATAGTTTATCTGCAACAAAACATTTTTCACCGCTTCAGTTTTTGGTGTCGGGTTCTTTTCCACATACGGTGGTTGTTGTCATGGAAACAGTGTTTAAAGTGAAACAGGAGGAGAACGGAGGGATGAAACTTTGACTTTGTCTTTATCTGTAAGACAATCGAGCCTCTGATGGACGTCGGGAGTTCTTAACAGCAGCTCGTTGTTTGTTCTGATGTTGTTTTAATTATATTTTATATTTAATATCATATATTGGCCTTTTTCAGCTTTATCTGAAGGGCCACGGGTCAGACTCCACCTGGGCTGCCGCTCTCAGCCTCACTCTGAGGAAGCCCACAGTCTGTCACAGTGGAAACTACACCGGGAGACCCGATCCTTGGGGTGGGCCAATTTTTGTTATAGCGTGTTTTGGGGTTTAAAAGCCACAGAGACGCGGTGCTTAGAAAAAATGCATTTCAGCTGTGCTGATGCTCCTGACACGTATAAGACTGGGGAAACCTGCATTCAGCTGAAACTGAAAAACACTGTGTCCAGATAAACAGAATCAACTTTTGGAGAAAAATAAAAGATTCTTCATCAGACTCTAACAACTAAAAACATGACACTTACCTTAATTGTATGGGCTACATCAAATATATTCAAGACCGACAGTAACACTTCTCACTGCTGCTAATTTTAACAAAACTAAACAAAAAGGAGGCCAAGTTATAAAGAAAAAGGCAATTCACCAAGTCTTGAAAAGTAAAACTGAAAAATAGAAATACAGAATAAAATAAAATATCCATCCAGATCTTTACAACCAACAACATAAAATCTATCTTGATTAAATGGCCTAATTTTCCAATAAATTAGCAATAATAAAGTTTAAAAAAAAAAGATATTCAATTTATGGACGCACAAATTAACAGACTGACATTAAACGCACCTCATTGCCTGCCATAGTGTTCTTTGCAGCTGCACTTCACCTCAAAGGTCGGTTAATACATCGGATTTAACTTAACCAAAGTCCCGCAATTAAAGGAAAATAAAATGTTTCTAACAAATACAATGAAGAACATTAAAATAATTCACTGTCAGTTACTGTCGCTATGAGTTTGACGAGATTAGCTGCTTCATTTGGTTCTGCCTAAAGTTAAAGTTCTCTCAGTGATCGAGTGTTTATATGATAAGATACATGTTTAATGCAGAAAGTTGGAATTACAAGTTGGTAAGAAGGTTTTTAACAAAGGGTTAATTTAAGCTTTAAGTTCAAAGGTGAAAGAAATTTCACGTTTGATGAAGGAAGATCAAGGTTTATCAAGGCTAACAAGGACATAGGTCAAAGGTCAAAATAAGGTAAGGTGATAAAATATAATAGATATATATATAATCAATAAATAAGGTGAAAATATCAGATAAAAGGGTTTTTTGGTTATAAGGAATGAATAGGTCAAAACAAGAGTACTGTTAAGTTAAAATTAATAGGTCAAAGGTCAGATTAAACCGGTTGAACAGAAAGGATCAGCAAAAATTAAACAAGGATAAAGAAATAATACATTAAACAAGAAAATAAATTAAAAGTCTGAGTTAATGAGAAATTAAACAAGTTTAAATTAGGTTAAGAGTTAAATTTTAACGGAATCGGAATAACCGATTGGGGGAAAAAATGTTGCAAATCATGCAAATCATGTTGTGATCAAAGCTCTTTTAAAATAGTTTGTACGGCATAAAGAAAATCACATGTTTCAGTAGATTGTATGTTGAAAACCACTGTAGACACTGGCAGAGACCTCAAATCATTGTTACTGAGGAATTCCACCTTAAACAGTAAAGTGTTCTTTAACAGTACGACACTGATAGAGTTTGTTTGTTTGTGTGTTTGAGAGTTCAGAGTTCAGACTGAAAGGGAGCGCACAATCATGTGTGTGTGTGTCTGCAGCTGTTCTTTGTGTTGTTGCTGGATCGTTGCCTCAGGGGGAAAGTTGTGTGTGTGTTATGCAGACTAACAGAGACTGCAGCTGTCAGCAGCCACACACACTTTCTATTCTTCAAATCAAATCACAGTGAAACATGTTCACTGACAGCTCAGCTTCAGCATCGTCTTCATGCTGTGACTGCAGCCGTTCAACTCTGTTGATCTTTAACCCAAATCATCACAACATGCAAATATAATCATCAAAATGATGTGACTGGAAGGATGCAGCAGTCTGTGCTCCACCTTTCTCCTCCACACCTGCAGGTGGAGGAGAAAGGTGGAGAACATGGATGCATGAATCTCTACAGAGTTCTTTGAATATTATCCGTCTCATCAGTTTTCAGTGAACAAAACTCCTCACAGAGCCAAAATAAGCAGTTTGTATCCAACATAACTCAGCTGGACTCTGATGCTCCGTATAACAGCCACACATGAGTCTGGATTCACTCAAAGCATTGAACAAACTTTATTGTAAATGAAGCTTTTGGACATTTATTCTCTGATATTTGCTCTTCAGCTCGAGTCTCCATCAGTGGGAACATTTCCTGATTCAACTTTTCTTCTGTTCAAATCAAACTCCATGAGAATCAAAGTGTGAATCAGAGTCCTGATGATCAGATTCTATAGAAACATGGAGACTGTAGAGGATTTACACTCAATATGTTCATTTGTTCCCTTCAAGAAAAATCAATCATTCATCAAATTAAATCAGTCGTTGATCAGTTCGATTGACAGGACAGATGATCAGAGGTGCAGAGTTTTTACCTCCATCATTCAGACAGGGACCGAAGAATGGGTGGAGTTTGTGAGTGAAGGAGCAGCCAGTAAAGGAGTAGATCAGAGCTGCAGCACCTACATCATAAAAGAAGACCAGACCCTCCTCATAATCCACAAACACCCCCACCTTCTCAGGACCAGAATGAAGACAGAGATCAACTGGAGGGGAAGCACGAGCTTTGTACTTATTTCCATTTCTCAGCCTCACAGTCCAGAGACCATCCTGAGGTCTCGCTGTGATTTTTCCCTTCCTGCTGATCGACTCTGTGGCCACTCCTAAATCCCATTTAGTCTTTCCTTTAACCTGAACCTCAAAGTAAAATCTGCCTGAAGAGAAACTCTGCTCTCCTAAAACAATAGCATACCTAGAAAATCTCTCTGGGTTGTCTGGACGTTTATTCCTCACATCACCACAGTACACTTGTTTTCCATCATCAGACAGGATGAGATAAGGATGAGCTGTATCAGGATCCAGAGTCACATCCACCTCATGCTGCTGGACCCTCTGCAGCTCAGCCTCTAACAGCTTCGTCTTCATGGGTTTCCAGACTGTCTCCTCCAGCTGAGCCACAGCTCTCCCCACAGTCCCCTCATATGATGGTGGATGAACTCTGACCTCTGTCCAGTCCTTGGTGGGTGGAGCAGCTTTCAGGGAGGAGAAGCTTTGGAGGAGGTGGAGGTGGTCTTCAGAGCGTGAGAGCTGCTCCACCTCAGAGCTTCTCTCCATCAGCTCAGAGATTTCCTGTTCCAGATCTTTGATGAGACCTTCAGCCTGTTTCTCTGTAGCTTCCTGTTTGTCTTCGATCTCCTTCATGAGCTCCTTCAGGCGTCTCTCAACAGACTCCATCAGAGCCGTGAGGACCTGAACACCTTCTGCTTTCTGTCTGTCTGCAGCATCTTTACTCATCTTCACCGACTCTGTGATCTCCTGAATCTTCAGTCGTCTCTTCTGGATCATCTGCTGAATCTCAGCCTCTGTCTTCTCCAGCTCTGCCTTCTTTCCTTCATATTCTTCTCTCAGAGGAACAAACTCGTGGTTCTTGTGGTCTAAAACAGAGCAGAGCATGCAGACACATGTCTGGTCAGTCTTACAGAACAGCTGCAGAAGGTTATCGTGCTTCGTGCACATCCTGCCTTCCAGGTTCTCCACAGCATCAATCAGCTGATGTCTTTTCAGGCCTTTCAGTGTCAGATGAGGCTCCAGGTGAGTGTGACAGTAGGAGGTCTGACACACCAGGCAGGACTTCCGGGCCTTCAATCTGGTTCCAGTGCAGATGTCACAGGGAACTTCTGCTGGTTTTGCATCTTGTTGCTCTGAGCTGCTGCTGCTGGCTTTCTGCTGAGCTTCACGTCTGAACTGAGCAACCATCTCAGAGATGAAGGTGTTGACCCTCAGCTGAGGTCGAGTGTAGAAAGTCTCTTTACACATGGGACACTGACAGCTCACATTCATGTCCCAGTGCTGACTGATGCAGGTTTTGCAGAAGTTGTGTCCACATGGTGTAGAGACTGGATCAGTGAACACATCCAGACAGATGGAGCACAGAAACTGATCTTCAGATCGCAGATTGCTGGCAGCAGACATGTCTGCACTCTGAGGGAGAAAGAAAAGAAACATTTGATTCAAAATTCACTTTAAATTTCATTTTTAAAAAGAGAGAAACAAGCGTCAGTAGTCTGAGCAGCTTGGAGAGAAAAGCGTCTGGACTTCTTTGAGTTTCTTGAAGACGTTTCATCAGAGAAGCTTCTTCAGTTCTCAGAGTAACTGGTGGAGACCCAGCAACACACTCAGACACAAACTGGTTCATCCCAAACACAAACCTAACATCGTAGTGTCTGCTGCGTCCAGATGAACAGGATCAACGTTTGGGGATGAACATAAATACAGTCGTTAAAAAGATGTGAAATTCTGACTGTTTTACAGAAGGTCCAAGATTCATGCAGATCATTTGTATACTTGAATGAATCAGTTTGTTGGATATATTCCATCATATTCCATCCGTAAACTTCGACCTTGTTGGTGACTAAATACTTCTTATTGTCCAGATCAACGAGCCATTAATATTAAACAGTGACTGTTCCAGTAGAACTGACAGTGAGGAGGACGATGAATCATAAACCTCAGAAATGTGTTATTAACTGTTGATCCAGTATTTTAATGGCATTTATGAGAACATGATTATTCAGAGGTGTCTGTATATTTGGTCCATTTGTGCGTCATTAAAAACTGTCCTGTTTTCTCTCACAGATACTGGAACATCACAGCTCCTCACAAACTCAGGATATGGAAGATGAACTTTTCCAGTCACTCGCTGGGATACATCATTCATGTTATTCTGGATCCTCAGAAAACATTGATTTATTTTTGTGTTTCATATATTTGTTTGTCCAAATCAAAGATTGATGTTAGTAGAGAAGAAGCCACCATGATAAAGCCTGTGTGTGTAAATGAGATCAGTGGATTTGATCAAAATCACATTTAAGGAGGAATTCTGTCCTCCAGTTTGTTTAAATAAGCTTTGGGATTAAACACCATCATCTATGTTTGTGTCTGATGTTTGATCCAGTTCAGCTTGAATATCACAGCTGATGTGTGGACATATTTAAAGCCTGATCATCAGGATGATTCAAACACATCTGTTTAAATAATGAGATTTATGTTTCCACACAAAGTTATAAAGTGCAGCATCGACTGTTTTCTGAATGATTTAGGAACATCTGTGACTCTTACAGGATACACTAAGTCAGATAATCTTTGTAAAATGTGTGAATGACTTTTTGAAGTCTACTGGTTTACAGTATCAAAGGCTTTATATCAATAAAGAATAATAGGTGTTTTCACATCTGTAATCCTTATGATCAATCAGATCCAGAATCAATCTAATAGGAACAGGAAGTGATGAATAACCAGGAAGTGTGGAGTCAGTCTGAAGTCCAGAGCACAGCCTGAGTCCACAGTCCTGAGCAGAGCCACAGTGAGACTGAAGCAGCAGCTCGATGTTCCTACAGTGGATCTGTGGTTACATGAGCAGATTTCTATGGATCCAGTGTGACTGTGATGAGTCCTGATGAAGTGAACAGAGTGAAGATTTGTGTAGAAACAGGAAGTGTGATCAGCTGCACTCACCACTGTTGCTGAGAGAAACCTGATGGACTCCAGTGAATCTTCTTTTAGAGACAAACAGGACTCGACTGCAGCTCTGCTGCTGCTCTCTCACACTTTCACTTCTGCAAAATGACGTTGAGCTTCTTGTTTTTCAGCTGTTGCTCCGCCTCTTCCTGCAGCTGTTTGTCTGGTTTTGCTGCCTTTCGCTTTACAGGAATCAGCCTGTACTCAGTGTCTGTGTGCAGCGGGTGGGAGGAGTGAGGAGTGGTGTGTGGGTTCACACAGTTATGACGGCCTCAGGTGATCAGGAGAAACTCACCTGGATTTCCTTTTTCCACAGCAGACTGAGAGCTTCAGGTGGACCCTGAAGGAGGTCTCAGACACAGGTGGTGAAAGTACACACAGTCTGTACTGAAGTAGAAGTACTACTGTTAAAAATACTCCAAGTACTAATTCAACTTCTTTACTGAAGTAAAAGTAAAAAAGTACTATCTGAGAAATGTAAGAGAGTAAAAAGAGCTGATTGAAGAACATTTCTAACACATGTGTTTATACAAAGCTAACTGAACCATGTGCTGCATCAACGTAATAATAAAATATTATTCACTTTATTTCTAATAAATATTCCCAGCTTGAATCAGACAAGTTGAACATGAGCAGAGAAAAAGAAGGAAAATCCAAATATTCCTGTGTTCAGTTTTCTCCATTTTCAGGCCGACTGTGCCTCTAAACAGGAACATGAGCAGGAAGAGGCTGACGTGGATTCAGCAGGTGGAGGATGCCTAACATCAGCTGGAAAGATTTACTGTGACGTTTGTTTGCTGTTTTCGCCTCGTGCATGAGAACATCACCAAATAAACTCGAGACAGTTTTTAATATTTTATTGTTCAAGAGCAAAAAGACTGACGGACTGTGTTTAAGGTAACCTCACAAATGTCACACATGAAATATTCAGTGTTTATTTGCTGGTGTTGTGGAAGTTTTCCACTTAAATAAAGCCTGCAGACGAGCGGTAGCTAACATTCTTTAATCCAAACACACAAAGAACAGAAAAAAAACAGCTTGATGGAGAGCCTACATGACCGCGGGGCAGACGGTCAGCAGAGTCTCACTGAGCCTAGCATGGCTCTCAGTTAAATACCTTCTCCAGGAACAAAAGGCAGTACACAGCTGTTTCACACCTTAAGGTTCACACTCCCTTGCTACTTCCCAGAGTCCTCAAAGAGACAAAAGACTCTTCCTGTGGAGCTGTCTGCTTTCCCCAACATCCTTACTACACCCCCCACCATTTGTCTTAACGTATGAGTGTCAGACATGTTAAAATCCATTGGCATTTTAAAATCTAGTGGTACATTTTGATGCTAATGTGTACTAATTTGGAGTAGATGACAAAAACTAAAACAGCCATGCGTTTTTTTATTTTTTCAGAAAACCCGTGGCAGCGGCTTGATGAAGAAGTTGGCAGACAAACCAACAATGCAACAGCGGACTCCATCATTGAGGTCCAGCGCTACTTGGCGGAGAGAAACATTCCAAGATCAGAGGATCCTTTAACATACTGAGGGAATAGGAAGACATCTTATCCGAACCTTTCCCACCTGGCTTTACAGTTTTTGTACCCCAGCTTCATCTGTGCCCTGTGAGCGTGTTTTCCAAAGCTGGGGAAATGGTGTCAAAAAATGCAATAGACTGAATGTAAAAACATTGGATGAACTTATTTTTCTGAATAGAAATTTATAATAAACTCTGAGTCAATTACATTTAAATGGGTAATATTACATTCACAATACTTTCATTTTAATTTGCACTTAATGACATTCACAATATATTTTAAAGATGTCAACAATATTTGCAATGTAAAAGATATAAAATGATTCCATGGAAAGTACCTTACAGTGTATACACGTATGACTAGGTCATTCAATCAGTGTCTGTTGTAAGTCTCAAGTAAGTTGCCTGCAATGATATTTCATGTCCAGCAGGTGTCAGTATGGAGCAAAACAGCAACACTGTGTCGACACAGCATGGATACAGTTTGGGGAATGTGCTGAAACGCTTCACGAGGCCTCATCTACACATCACTAATATTTACTAATGAAATCTATAAGTGGTCTCCTAATTAATGACATTAGTAATCATCCACCTGTTTTTGCAGTGTATGACAGCAATTACAGGAAGCTCAAACAGGAAAATGCAATAAAACAGGTGAGTCCATAAATGCATTTAGAAGTTATTTACTTAAGCAAGCATGGGAGATGTTGCATACGGCTGATCTTAACATTTGCTAATGTTAGCCTCTCATTTGGGCTGCTAACGTAAAGACTTTTAGCTAGCTGACCAGCAGAGACTAGTTTGCTGTTTAACAGACTACAGTCGTAATTTTATTTAAAGCTGAGCATATTTATCATTATGTCTATTTTGCAGCACATGTAAATGTAAAAAATGTAATTTATGAAATGGTGAGCATCTCATTTCTAGTAAGTGTGATGTTTTGTGACCCCATTGAGCTAATATGATTAAATGACAACTACATCTTGATTAAAGTATAATATAAGTGCAGTGCTGGTGTGCAGGGGTGTCATGCTGCTGACACATTATAAACTGTTATGTCTATCAAGCTTTTAGTCTAATAATAAGAGATATTTGTGTCTTTCTTAAAAAATCAGATCCACAGTTGTCTGTCAAGGTCCTGGATCTTTGACCCAGTGTTTTGGGTTCTGAATTATTAATAGTCTTTGATTTCATTATTATTTAACCTTTCTGGCCTCTTGGTTTCTGTCTCTGTGCTCCTCCTGTGTTCCATGTTTAAAGCCCGTTGTCTTCCTCTGTTTGTTGCTGGGTCATCTGTGTTTCACTGACTGCATTTTCCTTGTATGTGCAGAACTTTGTGCCATCAGAAACCGAATTTGATTAAGTTAAATTCAAATTTGAATTGCTCAACTTGAATAAAAGCTTCTAAAACTGAATTTGTATTGGCCTAATTTGAAATCCAATGTATTGGTTTGAAAAGAGCTACGTTGTACCTGCTGAGTGTTACTGAGCGGACCTACAGCATCTAGAGCTGGAGCAGGGCACAGATTAAGTATTCAGAAGTCATTCGTCATTTCAAATGACCAGCAGATAAACTCTCAGGTTGATAATAAATGCATTATCTGTATAAGAAAAAGCATCATGTAAACAAATGATAGCCCAACAGTAACCGTTAAGCTTATTGTAGCTGTTAGCTAAAACACTAATTTAGCATAGTTAGCCCTGGGTTCAGCTTTGCAAACATGATCGACTGTTTCCAAAGGCGCGTCTTGTACACTCTCAGAGCCCTGTATGCTTGCAGAGACCACTACAGTAGGGAGACATGCAAATGAATATCCAAACCATTGTAATTTAGGTTTATTTATGTCTTACAGCATCCCAACTCTGTAGCTAACTTAATAACTTTAGCTAAAGTGAATAGTTAACATTAGTCTAATTCATTAGTGCAGCATTACTGGATCACCCCTGTTTGAAATGATATGATATACGACTGTCAGTGAAGCAGCAAACTTTGTGAAAAAACCCAACACTTCACATTCTCTAAACCAGGGGTCTCAAACTCCAGTCCTCGAGGGCCGCTGTCCTGAAGCTTTTCCATGTGTCTCTGTTGCAACACGCCTGAATACAATTAGTAAGTCATTAGCAAGACTATAGAACGTGACTGCATGCTGAGGTGGTGATTCAGCCATTGGATTCATGTTACAGCAGCTCATGAGTGAATGAACATGGTGCAATAAAAGTACTTTTAGAAGTATATTTTTCCAAACACTTACATTAACTTAAATTTACTTGAGTAGGGTTAGGGGTTGCGACTTCAGCATGCAGTCAAGTTCTATACTCTTGCTTATTTTACTCATTTTACTCAGGCGTGTTGCAACAGGGACACATGGAAAAGCTTCAGGACAGCGGCCCTCGAGGACTGGAGTTCGAGACCCTCTAAACGTTTGGCCACAGCTGTAGATGACACTATCAGTGCTCGTTCACTCTTGTCATTAATTACATTTCTGGGGAGGATCCAAGATGGCAGAGTGACTAGCAACCTTACTGCAGGGGTCCGAACGTTTTTGGTTTTCTTTTGTCCTGAAACTGTGAAATTATAAAAAGCAATAACCGTTTTTTGTGCACGTCAACCAACTACGGAAGAACTAACAGGACACCAACTCTACCGTAATTATTCCATCTTTTTTTTTGATAACTGTCCTGTGAGTACGTACATCCGCTTCAAGGAAGGCTTCTCCAAAAAGATCTCCAAGGAGACCCATTTGACGGAGGCAGACTCAAAGTTGTGTAAAACACAGTGGGGTGAATCTGTTTTCTTTAGTAAGGGTACGTCTCAGCTGGAGTGAGGATTTTATTGAATAGGTTTCTGGGAAATGTCATAGACTGTGAAAGTGATTCTGATGGTCACTGGCTGATGGTAGTGTCAGAGATTAATGGTTCTAACTACATTTTGTTGTGCGTGTATGGTTATACTAATAGAGCTCAGAACAAGAAACTTTTAATCTTCCTCTGTGAAAACGGGAGCAATGGAAGATAAGCTAATTTTGTTGACAAGGTTATTGTGGGAGGAGACTGTAGCTCCCGATCCCGCTTTAGACCGTTTTCCATCTAGGACTTCATGTCTCAGTTTTGATGAAAGTATTCTTAATTTGGTCAACACAGTCAGTCTGTGTGACTATTGGAGGCTGAATAATCCTCTGTGTTTCTGTGTACTTGGTTTCATTCATCTAACAATGGTCAGTGTTCCAGAATTGATTACTGGTTAATCTCTGACAGTTTGATCAACGACATCTCCAAGTGGGAAATCTCAGCTTCCCCTCTAACTGATCACTGTTTGATTTCCTTGTCCATCTCATTAACCACGGTGAAACATCCTTATTTGGAAATTTAACAACAGCCTTCTGCATAATGACAACTTCTGCCTTGAAGTGAGAAATCTAATGGCCCAAATCGACAAATTAGATGTCACATGTGAGCAAATGGGAATGGTTTAAATTCCAAGTTAAACAGATGGCAATTCAAATGAGCAAATCCACTGCTAAAGAGAAAAGACAGGAGTAACAAACCATTATTGAGAGAATTAACAGGTTATGCTGCAAACAGGATTTATCACTGGACAAACAAATACATCTAAACAAGTTTCAAACTCAAGTGGGCAAACTGTTCTTAGAGAAAGCTAACGGCGCCTATGTTCGTTCAAGAGCCTGATGGGTTGAAGAGGGTGAGAAAAACTCTTCCTGCTTCTTTAATTTAGAGAAACACAGACAAGCAAAAACGAAGATTCAATCACTGAGTATCAAGGGGGTCTGACTGAGGACCACGACAAAGTAAATGAGGAAATAGTTCAATTTGACAGTAACATTTACAAGTCAAACTATTCAGCAGAGAATGTGTTTCTGGAAAGTCTTAGAGCTGGGGTGTCGAATTCAAGGCCTCGAGGGCCGGTGTCCTGCAGGTTTTAGATCTCACCCTGGGTCAACACACCTGAATCACATGATTAGTTCATTACCATGCCTCTGGAGAACTTCAAGAGATGTTGAGGAGGAAATTTAGCCATTTAAATCAGCTGTGTTGGATCAAGGACACATCTAAAACCTGCAGGACACCAGCCCTCGAGGCCTGGAGTTTGACACCTGTGTCTTAGAGGCTTTATTGGAACATTGGACAAAAGTGTGAAGGATTGTATGGAGGGTAAACTTGTAACTGAACAAATGCCCAGGGGTAAATCACCAGGAATTGATGGACTAACGGTGTATTTACTATTTACATACTTAGAATGTATCTCATCAGTGAAACAAGGTCTCATCACTTTAATCCCAAAACCCAACAAAAACAAACTTCTTTTGGATATTTGGAGACCCATAACCCTTCTGTGCAATGATTATAAATTATTGGCTCACGTTTATGCGAACCGTTTAAGTGAATGTTTAACACACTTAGATGACGAGTGTCAGTCAGCTTTTATAAAAAGAAGAGACACATACACATACATTAGATGATTTTTATGAATGTGAATTTCTATCTAGTCATATTGTGTTCATGCAGTCTGGAGTAAACAAAGAACTAAAGCAGACACGTGTTACTTCATCTTTTATCTTTATTCTTATTTTACATGTTTCATTGTTAGGCATTAGGTTTATTTGTAGTAGTCCTTGCCAACTTCTCTCCCTCCTCCATGTTACTGTGTCAGCATCTATTTAGGATTGGGAGTGCAACAGAAAGTAAGGAAATCCAAAGTACCATTAAAACCAAGAGAGGATCTTATATTTCAGAAGAAGGGATTATTAAAAAGAATTCAAAAGAAATGACCTCGATGCTATACATGATTTAGGAACCCTAGAGAGCACTTTGCAAAATAACACATTTTGCACACTTAAGTTCACCCTCTGATGGGCCAAGCTACGACTGTCAGGGATGGTGATGTAGGCACAGAGCATGTGAGAGTGTGGTCAAATAAATGTCTCCAAAACTAGATGAAGGCACAAGGAGATCAATGCACAGCGCAGAGATTCAGCAGCTTCAGTCTTCAGTGGACATTTCATTTCTGGCACAAATATACCTGTAAAAGTTTTTAGATTTAGGAGGTTTTTGGTGACAAAACAAAGATATACAATTTTAATTTGATAATATTTAAAATATAATGAAATAAAACAAGCTACACTGGTGGCAATATGCTTGTTTGTTGTGCAGCAGTGTCCAGTGTGGATTTTAACTCCATTACAGGAAGTGATGTTAATTCTTTTTGAATCATACTTAATGTTTATATTAAGTGTTGTACGAGAAATATAAGAAACATAATGTGATTGAGTTGTTTCCCAACAGTCACACATTAGCACCGTGGTAGGAAACAGCCTCCATCATTTCATTAGATCTGAATTTGGACTGTTTCCCTCTGGATGAGAACCAAGTCTGTCAAATCTATTTATCCAACACAAACTATCAAACCCATTGGCTCACAGTCAGATTGGCTTTGTATGGATGGTCTAACAGGGGCTTGGAAAGGATGGTGAAAGCTGAATATAATACAGAATAACAGGACATATAATAATGTAGCAAACATGATCTTCAACAGGCACACTTCTATTATTCATGATCACAAACACAAAGAACTTGTGGAGCCCTGATATCAGCCCTAATATATGAGTGTGTTTGCCCAAAGATTGAAATAGCATCAACATGACAGCTGTAAGAAATCTTCTCTCAGCCTTGTTTGGCAGAAGATCCCTGCAACAACGATTGTAGCTGAAAGATGACATGTGTAAAGTTTGCTCTTTGGGAGGGTTGAGGCTGTTTTTAGACCTTTGATAGTTTCCAATCCAGTTCTGAAAGACAGAAATAAACCAAAACAACATCATTAAGATCAGATCATGGAGCTGTTTTCTGCCTTGTTTCTATCTTCAGATTACAGGACTTTACTGCAATAAAGATGCTGACATGTATCTGTAGGAACAACATCATTGAATCTATAACAACTGGAGCCAAACCAGTGGCCTCTGCTGGTATCACTGGTGAGCCAACACTTGTCCTTCCTATTTGGATGCAGATTTCAGGGCTTCCTTTTGCTCCTCCGTTATAACTGTTCTCTCTTCTCAACAAATGATGACACAAAGGAATCAGCAGTGACAAAGATGATACTGAAGAGAAGCACACATTTCACACATATAACAGACCAGTCCAGTTACACACACCTCTGCTTGACATTAGGCCTAAAACAAAGACACAAAACACTAACTTGACTCTAAATAGAAGAAACTCACAGCTTTTTCTATTCTGTGCTTATTTATATTTGACACACATGCTTCTTTTTGCAAACAGACATTGCACTATAAGGGTAACCTAGCACACAATGATTGGACAGCACAGCTGATGATGCTGGGAGATCCTATACGAAGCAATACAGAAACACTGAGAACAAAACTTTAAACATTGATTATATTGAGATAAGCAGCCGACCCAGTCTAGATAAAGGCGAGCAGCTGGGACTGCTGTTGCACCAAAAACATATTTCCAATGTTTCCATGTGTTTGTGTCTGTGTAATGTCTTTACTTATACTGGTCAATAGACTTTAGTCAACACATTATTGAAAGGTGTTATACATGAAATAAAAATAGTTTTTCAAGTATCTTTATTCCTCTGAAGCAGCTGCATTATAACTAATCTGCTCCTTTGTGGCCATTTAAAATAACCTTAAATAACTATTGTTATATTTGTTGCAGTTTCTGCTCCTCTTGGACAGACAACTCTTGAAGACATTTTTGAATTTCAATGTGACTTTAACTGGATAAATATCGGATATATAAACGTCCCTCAACATCAGTAAATGTCACCTCTTCATCTCAGAATTCCTCATCAGAGTCTGATTTTTGGAACATTCTAAAAGCTTTGATAAAATTGGACCCGTTGTCTGTCACGGTGGCTGTCACTTTAGAGTTCAGTCCATAAGCCGAATGTACTTGCTCGATTCGATTGCCGATTACATCATATGTGTGTCTCCCTCTAACTGTTTTACATGCTAGTGCTGCATGTCCTCGTACAAAAGTAGAAGGATCAATCCAATGTGCCATAGTTCCGAGAAAACTTTTGTTATGGCTGGTCCAAATGTCAGCAGTCGTGGAAATATATTGCAAACTCTCGAATGTCCCTTTAAGCTCCATTTCCATGTCAGCATAACACTTATCTAAGTAAGTAGAAAACGTTTTTCGATCGGGCAGTGCTGCTTTTTTGCCACACACAGGTATTTCGTTTAATATGCACCTAAAATACGGATACTCTACAGTACGCAGCGGTAGCATTTCTTCCAGAATGTAGCCTGCAATCATGTGATTAAGCTCACCTTCAGACACTTTCTGTGCTGCTGAAGTAAAATCAAGTTTTGCCTGCTTAGCAGGAGTTGCTGTTGTTATCTGTGGATGATGAACAAGGATCACTCAGAAGTGTTTGTCTATGCTGCCATGTCAGGTGCTTCAGTAGATTACTCGTGCTATTGACAGCAGATTTTCTCCTCAGGACATAGCTTACATATTACTGTAATGTTCTTGTCTGCTTGTTTCAGAAAAGTGAAGTGACAGGAATATTTCCATTTCATAAAACAGGCACTCGCTTCAGCCGAGTCCAACATCTTCCGCTTCAGAATACGATTATGCAGCAAATTGGCGCGAAATCACACGCACCTGCACATCAACGGTGTTAAAGCGACAGAGTTTACTTTTATCTTTATTATTTATTGTCCAGGCAAGACTGTAGTGAGTTTAGAAAAGCGTTGGTTGACATATCATCGAGTAGCTCTATGTGCACCGCACGAGAGCATAGACAGGTAAATAGAAGCCCGTAACGTTTCAGTTCTTTTCTTCCTCTTTTAATGTAGAACGGGCCAAAACAATCCATCCCGCAATACGTGAAGGGAGGAGTTGTCTCCATTCTCTCACTTGGTAGGTTTGCCATCTTTTGCTCTTCTGCTCAATGTCTGAATTTCCTGCACTTAATACAGTTGTAGATAAAACATGATACTACTTGACTGCATCTCATATTCCATTGGATCTCAGCTCATTTATTGTCATGTCCCATCCTTGATGTTTCACTCACTGATGATAGTGATCAATCAGTAACTTTGCGATGTGGCAAGTCTTTGGTCAAGGGTGCTTGACGTCTGGATGCAATGTTGAACGCTCTAATCTACCTCCCACTCTAAGAGCACCCTTCTCATCCAGGAAGGGATTGAGTTGATAGAGTCTATTTGTTCTGTCCTTGGGTAAATCCTTTCGCGTTTGAAGTGCCTTGATTTCCTTGCAGAAAACTGCTCTTTGTACAATGGATATGATTGTGAGCTCTGCTTCTTTCCTTTCTTCAATATTAGTTGCTTTATTGCTTCTCCCTTTCAAGCTTTTTTTTTTTTAAAACTCTTTCACTAATCTGAGAAGTCTTGCAATGGCTTTAACCAACCTTGACCAACTGGAGAATTTCAGAAAACGTTCTGCCAAAGAATCTGTTCCCATAGTTGTATGGAGTGTAACAGCTTTGAGTACTTCTGGGTCCTCTGCATCAAGTTTTTCCAACTTGACCTCTCCGTGGGGAAGTTTCTCTTGCCAAAGAAAACTTGGACGGCTAAACCAGTGGTTTAGCCGTCCAAGTTTAAACCAACTGGTTTAACCCTAACCCTATAATACAAAGGTCTTTGGCCTTGAGACCACGCAACGTATGGTCAGCTTGATTGACATCTAATACCACAGACTTCCATTGCATCGGTTGAGTGCTTTCCTTAATATGCTGAATGCAATTTGCGATGTAAACATGGAAACGTCTCGCATCATTGTTGAGAATCTGTCCAGAAAAATTCTTGAGCATCTTCTAGCTCCAACTCTGCTTTGAGCATGTCACTAATACGCACTGCTACAACTGCTGCAGACAGCTCCAATCTTGGCACCATAATAACTTTCATGGGTGCTACTCTGGACTTGGCAAAGACAAGCGAGCAGTGGACTTGTCCATGCTTCACTGGCAGCTCTCGGGTATGTACAAACACCATACCCTGAAACACTTGCATCTGAGAAATGGTGAAGCTCGTACTTCTGAACTGTTTGAAAATCTCTTGGCACATAACATCTGTCAATTTTGACATCCACTAGATTTTTTAAATCCAACAACCAGGACTCCCACGGTGATTTCAGATCGCTTGAGAGTGGTTTGTCCCAATCTGCTTTCTCATGACACATTTGCTATAGTATCTGCTTCCCAAGTAGAACAAAAGGTGCCACAAAGCCAAGTGGATCGTAAATAGAGGCTACAGTGGACAACACTCCTCTTCTGGAAAGTGGACGCTCGTTCACAACTACTCGAAACTGGAAATGATCTGACTCAATGCACCATTTGACACCTAGGGCTCTTTCAATCTGTTGCTCGCCCAGTGATAAGTCTTTTCTTACCCATTTCTGCACAATTTTCTTCCAGCAGTGAATTAAGTACTTGCTTACTATTTGACATGAACTTGTGAAGTTGAGAGCCTCCTGTATTGCAAAGTGCCTTTGCTTCTAGGGATGCACCGATACCACTTTTTTGGAAACGAGTACGAGTACTTACATTTCAGTACTCGCTGATACCGATACCGAGTACTTAATGAAAACATGATTTAAATTTGCAGGTAACAGCTTTAGTCCTATAATTTAACAAAAAACAAACAAACAAGGGACTAGTTTGGAATTAAGAACATTTATTTAAAATGAAAAGCATGTTGTATGCAACATATTACAGAATAAATAATTATAAAAAAACAAAATTTAATTTTAAATTTGTTCGTCTGTTTCTCTGTCTAGCACAGTCACTAGCATAGCTGTGACTGTGCTAGTGAAGTCTCACTAGCTGGGATGACATCAGAGGCTAGTGCGTCGTAGCTGCTCACTTTTTTAGTTAGTTCCTCAAACGGGGCGAGGATGGCAACAGTCGTCTCCATAAGAGCCCATTGGCTCTCGCTTTTGCTCAATGAGGGACTGGAGCATGTAATACATGCTGTTCCAGCGCGTCTGTACGTCCTGCTGCAGTCTCTTTATTGGCTGGTTGAGCTGTCCCTGAATGTCCTTGAGGCGGGAGTAGGCTAAGGCGGAGTGTTTAAAATGCCCAACTATTTTCCGTCTCACTGCTGTAGCATCAGCTATGCTCCTCTGTGCTAATAAGCATGGGTAAATAAGCGTGGGTAAACTCTTTGTACTCGTTGTCGTGTTGGGATTTTAGGTGCTTGATTAAATTGCTTGTGTTAAATGCGCTACCTTTAGAGCCTCCTCTGGACAATTTCGCTGAGCACAATTTGCAGTCCGCCTTTGTTTTCGCGTCTTGTTCACTTTGAAATAGTTCCACACGGCTGCTATGTCTCGCCTCGCCTTCTCCCCATTCTGAGCCGCAGCCGGGGCCTGGGGGCGGGCACTCGGCGCCTGGGGGCGGGCACTCGGCGCCTGTGATTAACCCCTTACATGCCGCTCAAACATAGACAGGTCTCAGACCGTGGTATCGGTCCTCGGTATCAGGGGACTTTTAACGAGTACGACTACTTTAGAAAATGTGGTATCGAGGCCGATACCCGATACCGGTATCGGTGCATCCCTATTTGCTTCCTTTACCAAACAAATTGCCTCTTCTTCTGAGTGGAAGCTGATAAGACCATTGTCCACATAGAAGTTTCGCTCAATGAACCTTATGGTAGCTTCACTGAACTTGCCTTGACCTTGTGCAGCAATATACTTGAGTCCAAAATTTGCACATGCAGGGGAAGAAGCAGCTCCAAACAGATGTATGAGCATGCGATAGACAGATGAAGTAGAGTTGAAGTCTCCACTGTCCAACCACAAGAAGCAAAAGTAATCTTGATCCTCCTCTCTGACTCTGAATTGATGAAACATGTGTTCAATGTTGCACATCACTGCAACTGGACCTTTTCGAAATCGGCACAGAACCCCAACCAGAGGGTTGGTTAACTCTGGCCCTTTAAGCAGGTAGTCGTTCAATGACACTCTTTGGTACTTTGCCTAACAATCAAACACCACTCTTATTCTGCCAGGCTTTTGTGGACACTAATTGTAACCAATGAGCAGGCGAACTTCACATTTAATCAGTCTAACAGGAGATTGAGAGACCAGTGTCGGACTGTTAAGAACAGCTTTGAAATTCTCATGAGTTGTTCGCACTAAAGAAAAAAAACATCATTATAATGCGGCTATCCCTTCGGCGCCAGCTGCGGGCTCAAGGCTGGAGCTGTACAAAAACACCCATTTAACGACTGTGTTTAGGCCCATTCTATGCAAGGCCACCTGGGTTGGCTGGAAGACTGTTTACTTAGCCTGGCAGGGCGAAGGACACTGCCTCAGCTGAACTCTGGACACGCACACACACACACATACACTGATACGCACTCACTCATCCCCCCTCCCTTTCCAAACGCCTTCCATGCTTGTTCCCTCCTGGAGAATATGGCGGGTCTGGGCAGGATGGCTGCTGTGTTTGCTTCGGATTACTCCTCACCCCCTACCCAACCCTGTTGCTTGTCACGTGCTCCATAATGTTGTGCCATGGACATTTATGTGCTTTTTGTGCAGAGGAGTTAGGGGTCCCATTTCACTGCAGGGCAACCTGCATGTGGCGAATAAAGCCTTTATTTATTGATTGATTGGAGCAATTTCTTATGCCAGGTATCCTAAGTGTGGCCACACTCTTGCTGTCCTTTGTGTGGGAATATGACTCATATTCTCAGGAATAAACTCTCCTGTGTATGTCACAGGAAGAGGAATTCTCCTTGAAGAATATAAACCTCTGACCTGTAATCCAGACAGCCTTTGAGTTGGTACTAAAGTATCTTTAGAAGACATTGTCGAGAGCTTTAACTGCACATATTTCTTCTCTGCATCCAGAGCATCTGCCTTTTCTTTCAAGACAAGTATTGTGTCACTTTGGCTATCAAGAAGAGAATAGAGAAGAATCTCATGTTCAGGATTGCTTGTTGTGGATAACCAGACTGGAATGATTGTAGATGTGAGATTACTTCTGTCACTGTGAACCACACGGTTTGATATCGCTTCACTTGGTGCTTCTTTGGGTTTGGTTTCTCTACTCTCTTTACTGTCTTCCATCTCTTTCATTTGTGGTTCCTTGTCACTATCTTTTTCTTTCCTTTTCCTTGAGGTTTTGTCTCGTTCTTCATGCAAACATGTCAGGTGTTTCCCTTTACATGTGTCACACATCTTTCTCTTTTCACATTTCTTTGATTGGTGTCCAAAGCATAGACATCCAAAGCACAGTCCCTTGGTTTGCAGGTAGCTTGCTTAGCATTCTCCGATTCTCATTGCAGTCATTCAAACCTTCAAGACCTTTAACCTGAAGCATGGCCGCTTTACATCCTCTGAGAAAATCTGAAAATTCTCAAAGTTCAACGCTATCCTTGCTACCAATCTTTGGCCATGATGTCAACTTATCTCTGAAAGCCTTTGTGATTACAAATGAACTTCCCTATCTTTCCTTCAAAGTGCTCCATGCTGAGTAATAAGCAAGCTCTGTTTCCAACAGAAAATAACTCTCAACAGCCTTTCTCGCCGGTCCTCCAACATACTTGTGAAGATAGTAAATCTTCTCATTAACTGGAATGTTCTTTCTGTCTATCAGCATTTGAAACGACATTTTCCAATCCTTGTACTTGAGAGGATCTCTGTTGAAGACTGTAGGTTCTGGTACTGGTAGGCGACTTATGTGAATGGACTCAGCTAGAGCTTGGGCCAATTTGTGGTACTATCTTCCTGTTTGCCTTCTCTTGGTTGTGACCTTGAGGTGGCTTGTGGCATGTCAAACAGCTCTGCATTCGCATTAAGTTGCGAATGTGCAAACTGATTCATTGGTTTAGACGTGGCATTTCCCCGTTTGCTCCTTTTGTGCAGAGTCTGATATTTCTTCGTCCGAGTTTCCTTCTTCATTGTACACTTTCAGATGTGCTTTAGCAGCATTGATTCTCTTTATTGTTTCTAGCTGTTCAAGCTCTCTTCACTTTTGCTCTAATGCCTTATGTTTCTCAGCATTCTCTGCCTCAAGGATTTCAAGTGCCTTTCTGCCTTGTTTTGCAACAACTTTCCACCTTTCATAACTAACTTTAAAGTGAGCTTGAAACTTGTTCACCCTTTCATCATGTAGTGCCTAGCCCCTTTCAGTGAACTTCTTAACTCTTTGACTTTTCCTCAAGCTTCCTTCTTTAGCAGCTTTACTTATACATGGCTTTTGCAAACTTTCTTGCTTTTCAAAAGCTTCTTGCTGCTCCACAGCTTAAGTGTCACAGCCTTCTTGCTCCATGTCACAGACTGTTACATCCTGTGAGGCTGCGGGAGAGTGTGGGCGTGGTGTTGTCCTCTCCCTCTCCTCCTCCTTCTTCTTTCTTGCCCCTCCCCTTGTCCGTCCCTGCCCCTGCCTTCTCCTTTAGGTCAAACCTGCTGCTCATCTGCCCTCATTTTATAATAATAATAATAATAATAATAATAATAATAATAATAATAGTACATTTTATTTATAGGTGCCTTTCAGACCCTCAAGGTCACCTTACAAAAGCATATGAGCAGCCCCAATTACCCTCCAGAGGTGATATAAGCTAGAGGAGAGCAGTGTGGGTGTGGGAGAGGCTTCTGGTGGATTACCTCTGTGCTGGTCTGTGTGTGATCCTGGCCTAGGTGTGGAAAAGGCCTGCTGTGCGTATGTGACCAGCCCCACCGTGCGTGGCTCTTTACGAGTAGCTCTCAACTAGGCAGTTGTTTCTCATATGTGAAGCGGCCTCCATTTCTTGGATTGGCTTGCCTGGTTTATTACAGCGTTGCTGTCTTTTTCTGTTGAATCCTTGTAGTTGTTTTCTTAGTTGACACGGCCACCATTTCTTTGGGCTGGCCTATCTGATTTATCGTCAATGCAGCGTTGCTGCCTCTTTCTGTTGATACAGTTTCTATGGTTATTGGTTTTAATAAAGACTTATTTTGTGTTAAACACCTCTGCCTGGCGTCCTTTTCATTCCAATCTGGATCCAATTGTTACTGTCCCCCACCCTCTTTGCCTAGCTTTCATGTGGGGATGTAACACAGACAGTCGAGGGGTATTGTACTACTACACTCGGGTCACCTAGGTCAACTTAAATAGTCACCTTATGAAGCACCTATGAACTTAAAATGCTTTACTTTAAAGAGTCAGCTTAACTGTATGCAACTTACCATCACTTAAACCAAAATCATGAATTGCCCTTCACTTGTAATAAAACAGAAAATAACCTTCAATGACAACCAAAATACTATCAATGTGACCTTTAAATATCAGAAAGGCCCCTATAATCAACGTAAGCGTACCTTAAATACAGTTACTTAATATAAACAGCTAATAACATGAACTTGGACTTTTACTCCAAACCCACTACACTTCCCCTTTCATCGCTTGACAGAGTCCCTTTAAGATGAGCTTAGGAAATCTACTCTCCACATTTAAGTTGTATAAACAGGTTACTTCAATGTAACTTAACCAAGCTCTGGTTGCCTTATGGGATGTCTGTGTGTGTGTTTGGGTTTCTTTGATGCTTGAGAGAGATGCGAGCTTAACCAAGTGACCCTCGTGCTGTCGGCTCAGCTCCGCTCTCGCTCCCACTCCCACTCCGCTCCGCCCCCACTCGGCTCTGCCGCGGCAGACCTCTTTCTCCTTCTCTCTCCTCCAGCACGAAGCAAGCTGAGTTCTGACTGTTACTCCCCTCGAGTTTTAATAAAGCTCAACTTGTTCTTTGCGTTTGAAATGACATTCATTTTGGACAGGAGGATTCTTCAACATGTCTTGACATCCAAGTGATGTCCAACCACAGCCAATACAATGCTATCAGAACTAAAAGGAGATACAAACTTAAATGAATATTCTTAATAAAGTCCTTAAGCATTATATATGATATAGGACAGAACATTTTAACAATATACCACATACCACAATAATAAGGGTTGTTACATCAGGTGGAGAGTGTGAAGTAGTCAGACTTGAATGTCAAGGAAGGTGGTAGGGAAGCAGACTACGCAGACATTTCAGGTTTCCAGAGGTGAGCAATTTATTTACAGTGAACTTAATTTAATGTGTAACTTAACAAAAACTTAAAACAAAACTTCCCCCCAAATCAACTCAATTAACAAAACTCAACAGACCATGGACCTGGTAACACAACTCACCTCTCCTCTCTTGTCTGAATCTGGTAGAGACTGGCTTTAAATAGGGTCGTCAATTTCCCTCCAATTAGCCCAGCCAGTACCACTCACTTGAAATGATTAAAAAGACACAAAACCTCGTCATACTTCTAATATGCACATTTACACAACTAAATGGTGGTATTAACGAAAGGAAAACGATTCAACAAATCCCTTTAAACCTTAACACAAACAAAAGGAAGCATTTCTATTGACAATGAAACTCCTCCACTTGGTTTGACCTGCTGATGACATATCAGGACTTTAAAATGAGGAAATGCTAGGCGGGCGTTTCCCCACACCTGACCCTCATGATTTAATCTGTAACATAATAAAATATAAAGAAACATTTAACTGAGTATTTGTCTTAATATGCAGAATGTTTGATTTGCCGGCAACAGAACGCTTACACAAACAAACTCAGGATAGTGAGTGCAGCAATGTTACTTGACAAATAGCAAATCATAGCAAATAAATAAAAACAGAATAATGTGTATAATGTGCAAAAAAAAGGTCAACACATACAGTGGGGCAAAAAAGTATTTAGTCAGCCACCGATTGTGCAAGTTCCCCCACTTAAAATGATGACAGAGGTCAGTAATTTGCACCAGAGGTACACTTCAACTGTGAGAGACAGAATGTGAAAAAAAAATCCATGAATTCACATGGTAGGATTTGTAAAGAATTTATTCGTAAATCAGGGTGGAAAATAAGTATTTGGTCAATAACAAAAATACAACTCAATACTTTGTAACATAACCTTTGTTGGCAATAACAGAGGTCAAACGTTTACTATAGGTCTTTACCAGGTTTGCACACACAGTAGCTGGTATTTTGGCCCATTCCTCCATGCAGATCTTCTCAAGAGCAGTGATGTTTTGGGGCTGTCGCCGAGCAACACGGACTTTCAACTCCCGCCACAGATTTTCTATGGGGTTGAGGTCTGGAGACTGGCTAGGCCACTCCAGGACTTTCAAATGCTTCTTACGGAGCCACTCCTTTGTTGCCCGGGCGGTGTGTTTTGGATCATTGTCACGTTGGAAGACCCAGCCTCGTTTCATCTCCAAAGTTCTCACTGATGGAAGGAAGTTTTGGCTCAAAATCTCACGATACTTGGCCCCATTCATTCTGTCCTTAACACGGATCAGTCGTCCTGTCCCCTTGGCAGAAAAACAGCCCCATAGCATGATGTTTCCACCCCCATGCTTCACAGTAGGTATGGTGTTCTTGGGATGCAACTCAGTATTCTTCTTCCTCCAAACACGACGAGTTGAGTTTATACCAAAAAGTTCTACTTTGGTTTCATCTGACCACATGACATTCTCCCAATCCTCTGCTGTATCATCCATGTGCTCTCTGGCAAACTTCAGACGGGCCTGGACATGCACTGGCTTCAGCAGTGGAACACGTCTGGCACTGCGGGATTTGATTCCCTGCCGTTGTAGTGTGTTACTGATGGTGACCTTTGTTACTTTGGTCCCAGCTCTCTGCAGGTCATTCACCAGGTCCCCCCGTGTGGCTCTGGGATCTTTGCTCACCGTTCTCATGATCATTTTGACCCCACGGGATGAGATCTTGCGTGGAGCCCCAGATCGAGGGAGATTATCAGTGGTCTTGTATGTCTTCCATTTTCTGATGATTGCTCCCACAGTTGATTTTTTCACACCAAGCTGCTTGCCTATTGTAGATTCACTCTTCCCAGTCTGGTGCAGGTCTACAATTCTTTTCCTGGTGTCCTTCGAAAGCTCTTTGGTCTTGGCCATGGCGGAGTTTGGAGTCTGACTGGTTGAGGCTGTGGACAGGTGTCTTTTATACAGATGATGAGGTCAAACAGGTGCCATTCATACAGGTAATGAGTGGGGGACAGAAAAGCTTCTTACAGAAGACGTTACAGGTCTGTGAGAGCCAGGGATTTTCCTTGTTTGAGGTGACCAAATACTTATTTTCCACCCTGATTTACGAATAAATTCTTTACAAATCCTACCATGTGAATTCATGGATTTTTTTTTCACATTCTGTCTCTCACAGTTGAAGTGTACCTCTGGTGCAAATTACTGACCTCTGTCATCATTTTAAGTGGGGGAACTTGCACAATCGGTGGCTGACTAAATACTTTTTTGCCCCACTGTATGGAACAAATGTAGAGCATTGCAACTGCTCATTCACTTTGTCACAGAGAGTGCCTCGGGAGGGGATCGCTAAGCAGGCATCATTATTACCATAATCTTCACCTTTATTTATAGAGCACTTTAAAACAACCACAGCTGACACAAAGTGCTGTACACTGGAACTAAATAATAAAACTACATAAGATATAAATAAAAGCAAAAAAAAAAACTAAGTAACTAATTTAATTAAAAGAGAAGCTATGTCTCGCTGAGTCCAAAAGCCAAAGAATAAAAATGGGTTTTAAGACGTGTTTTAAGAGTGGACACTGAAGGGGCCTCTCTAATGTGAAAGGGCAGGTTATTCCATAATTTAGGAGCCACGATAGAAAGGCCCCGCCCCCTCTGAACTTCCTCCTGGATCTCGGTACTTGCAGGAGCAGCTGGTCAGCTGACCTGAGAGACTGACAGGGTGTGTAGGGATGAAGAAGCTCAGAGAGGTAAGGCGGGGCAAGATTGTGAAGGCATTTAAAAACAACCATAAGAATTTTTAAATGAACTCTAAAAGACACAGGCAGCCAGTGATGCCAGCACAGAGGTTAGCGAGCATCCTGAATGGCTGTGAGTGAGGTTGGCAGGACCTGTAACATACAGCATGCTCTAATGGTTCTAATAGGATATTATGGTCGACATGTCTGTGAAGGTTCTCAGTCATCCAGGTCATCGTAGTCTAAGGAGCTTGGAAAGAAAAGCGTCTGGACTTCTTTAAGTGTCTTGAGGACGTTTCATCCGAGAAGCTTCTTCAGTTCTAGGGTCAAATGGTGGAGAGTCCCAGATTTAAGCCCTGTGGGAGTATCCTCCCAAGAGGGACATGGACCCCTTAATGATCCTCTACCTCAGTGGTTCTCAAACTGTGGTACAGGTACCACTGGTGGTAATTGAGCTCCCTGTAGTGGTACATGGCAAATCTAAAAAAAGATAATAATTAAGATTAAATAATATACCATTGTGGAGGTATGCAAAGACGACACAAGAGCTCCTGAGGCTCTTCTGGGAGCCGGAGTCGACCAAAAAATGTCTCCCCGATTGTGATTCCACTATGAAGAGCAGCCTTTCCTTATCGTCAGTGGTCGCCGCCTCTACAGAGTGCTGACGGGATCTTTTCCCTGGGCCTTAAAATGGCAGACAGTGCTGTGCTGTGATGCCAAAATGCTGATGGTAAAAACACAGCCCTTTTCCGCCGCGCCGTGATCCCAGCTGCCATCGACGGAGGCTCCCGGGAGAATCGGCGGGGGCACGGGAGATGCCATCAGTGAGTTGGGAATTATTGCCTGCATGCCAAAGCTCCTGGCAGCCAGGAGGAAGAAATCCACTTCTATTGTGAGTGAGCGGTAAGCCTTCGCAGCCAGCAGTGGGGAGTTGGCGAGACCAGCTCGCTCCGGCAACTGTCGGAGGAAGACGTGAGTGAAGAGGAATCCGCCGTCATCTATTCCTAGCAAGGACAGCATATTCTCCGTGAGCTCGAGAGTGGTACCATCACCCAGGCTTGAGAGAGAGAGAGGAGTTTCTCGGCCCGCTCTACGTCGGAGAGGGAGTAGCGCCACAGCAGCAGTGCCTTCAGAGCGGTGTATTTCCCTTGGGTGAGGGGATGCCGGAGGAAGGTCATCACACAACGGGTGGACAGTGGATCCAGCAAGTCCACCACATGATGGTATTTCGTGCCATCAGCTGAAACACCATGAAGACCAAACTGAGCTGTCACATCAAAAATTATAACATACAGCTCTGCTATCACTTCCAACATAAGTGAAGACAGGAAACTAAACAGCAGTGACGTTTGTAGGGTTACTGAAGTTGGGCTAGCTGGTATATAATGATGTGCTACGTGATCGCTAGCGACACAGCTATGTTAGCATAACATAAACACAGTGAAACTGGAAGATGAACGCTAACGTTTTCCCACTCGATAAAAGTTAACATGAGGGTTCCCAATGGTTAGGGACAAATGCAATCGCATGGCGGGATGCTGTAAACGGACCAAACTTCAGTCAGGAGAACAACTGAAATAATCCATCCACAATATGAGGTTAGTCATTAATATACTGCAACAACATGGGCTGGGCTGTAGTTACAGCGTAAGATTTAAAAACATTAAAATGAACAGTAATGATTAAAACTGAGAGGCCGACAGTGATCACTGACTGTTTTTAGGGGCTTGTTAAAATTAAATAGAACAAGATACAAAACATTAAAACATGTTAAAAACACAACAGCCTTAATAAACAGTAGTGTGGACCCAGAAGCAGGTTTCATCAGGCCATCGCTTAAAGATCCCACCTACTGTGAATGTTTTAATGCAGTAGAGTTGTTATTATTATCACTCCTGTCATCCTGTTTATGACAGTTAAAATAAATGACATTCATATAAGAAATAAAATTGTCTCGTATAAACTGTATGTGGTGTTAAATAGGCCTATACTACTATACTTTAATGTCAGTCATAAGGGTGGTACTTCAAGAGCCATATATTTTATGAGGTGGTACTCATTGTGAACAGTTTGAGAATCACTGATTAAAGGTTAGAAAAGGTCAAGCAAACACATTAAATGTGAGTCATGAAACATTATACTCTCTGAAATCTGAAAGCAGGACAGCGACTCTGAGTCTCGTCTGTGAGTCATGCTCAGAGAAACATGCGAAGTTCTTCTAGTGATTCAGTCAGAGTCGCTCTGAGTGCTCAGCTCACATTTACTGATGTAGCACATTTCAAACAGCACAGGTCGACCCAAAGTGCTTCCAGGCAGATCCATCTACACCCCAGAGCACCACCAGGTAACCTCATGCTTAACTCTGGCTTTATTTGCTATGGAGGTCGATCACTTCTTCATCACACCTCAGGAGGATTCACAAAGTGGAAAACAATAAAGTACAAAGAGACGACCTAAACAGGAAGCTGAAAAGTGAAAGAGGAGTGTAAACACAGACAGCAGTGATGGTCTCAGTGATCTGGTCCAAACTAACGTCTGGCTACAGCAACATTACAAACAGAGAGCGTTAGAAACACCTGCTGAGAGCGTTCAAACCTGAACGATTGAATAAAGAAGTGAAAGCAAACACATTCAGGTCTGTGTTTAACTCAGAAAGAGGATGTCACTTTGATTAAAGTCCTTCTGGCAGGAGCCGTCATGTCTCTGATAATGTGTCTGATTTTATCAAACGTTCCCTGAACACAATACTGATCCTTTCACTTTATTCCTGAACAGTAAACACACAAAACCATGTTTCATAGTCAGATCAAACTGGATGTTCAGCCTGTTTATGAATGACAGGTTAAAACCACTGACTCAGTTTGTTTTCACTGAGCTGTTCAGATTCACTGATGCTGAGTTCAAACCAATCACACTGAGCTCAGACATTCAACACAACCACAACACAAAAACACACTTACTACAGTTGTGTGTCTCATTAGCTGCACAAACTCCCACAATTGATACCAATTGGAAGGTTACAAGGTGCCACCTGGTGGCAGGAGACTGAAACACAAGTAAACAAAACCTACAACAAGAGTTAAGATAAAGATTCAAAGCGTAAAAATCTTTAGCCCGCCTTTCATTACCTGGTGACAGCCTGGTGGGAATCAAAAGCTAAACATTCACTTATTCCATGTAAACTAACACCTATTTAGAACAATCCAGATATTTATCAGAAAAAGAAAATATTACATTTTCTGTCATGGCAGGGGAAGGGGATTAAAAATCTCGAAATTCAAACCCATGTTTGGGGAAGGGCCTCGTCGACTTTGTGAGAGCAAACTGTGGTTCACGGCCCTGTGACGAAGCTACCGTGCTATGATGGCCGAGGTAGACCGGGCAGCCCGGTCTGGCTGCTGAGATGTGGCAACCTGGGGTGGGGAAGAGGAAGCGTGGGTGAAAAGATTCGGGAACCACCACCTACACCCTTGCTCTGGATCCCAATCAGGGCTAGAGATGAGCCTGCAGGCCGGAGGAACAGACCACCGGAAAGTGCCAGCGGCAGGCCTGTGATGGCAGGCCACGTTTGACACTTGATGGCAGCATAGTGGTGCAGTGGTTAGCACTGTGGCCTCACAGCAAGAAATCCTGAGTTTGATTCCACCATCAGTCCGGGTCTCTCTGAGTGGAGCTTGCACGTTCTCTCTGGTACTCCTGCTTCCTCCCACAGTCCAAACACATGCAGTCAGTGGGGTTAGGCTGCTCAGCAGATAGTCTGCAAATGTGTGTGTGTAAAGTACTCAGAGTAGAGAAGTGCTGTATGACATCCATTTAATGAGTGGAAAGGTCAAAGGTCACAGCTCTATGAGAGAGCAGAGGAGTTAATCCAAGTCCAGCAGGAGGTCTGAGACCTTACCTGTAGGAGAGCTCGGCAGGTAAAGGATGGATGGTTCTTATACAGTATTCTTCTACTCTGAGCACTTGCCTCACACAACTGGACCTCATTCACACACTCATAAAAGCTCTGACTGGAGCAACTGGTCTGGGGTCTGGGAGGTCCAGGAGGAAGAGAGTGAAGGTCGACGACCAGGTGAGTCGGTGTGTGCTCCTTAAAGGCCAACGTCAGAAAACAGAGGAGCCGAGACCATGACGGCCGTTACGACGAGGCGTTAAAGCAGCTGCAGGTGGGCTGCTATCAGAGTTTCATCAGCTTCTCTGAGTCAGCATCTGTCATCATGTCAGGCTGCTTCATTTAGAGCAGTGGTTCTCAAACTTTTGACATCATTCCCCACATGGCATGAAGAAATATTTCCACGTCCCATCTAAGCAACGAAATGACAGAAAAGCCGAGCAGCAGCTTTATTTAGATAATAAACTCATTCACAGTAATTCGTTTGGTCATTTTTGTTTCAAACAACTCTTTGTAACCTTTGTCAACAGGCTGCTTCATTAGTCTGCAGCACTTCTTCAAAAAAGCTTCAAGTTAAACAGAATATGAACTTTGACATAAAGTTCAGTCTGAGTCTCATAAAAAAAAGAAATCCAGAAACTTGTGAACAGAGATGAAAAATCTATAATTTAGTGAGAATTTGATACTATTCACTCTTAGTGGCTGCAGTCAGCCTGTTTTTGACTGACTGTGGGCTGTGGGGAGTGTGGTCTGCGGCGCGGCTGCGGGGGAGGCGGACGCTCCCGAGCGGCATCTCCAATCACGTCCCCCCGGCTTAAAACAGAATGAACTGGCTCCTGTTGTTGTTGTTCATGTGCATAGGCTGTAGCCGAAAAGTTGCAGCCACGTGTGCAAGTCGACAGCTGCAATAAACTGAAAAGTGCCAACATGTGGATGCACACTTCTTTATTGCGGCTGTCGACTAACACATGTGGCTGCAGCTTTCAGAGGATGTGCACACTATTAACGTAACTGCCGCAAATTTCTTTGTTCCGTTGTAAAAGTGATTCCGATGTTAAACATTAGTTCTATGTGTCTTTTCTGCCAGGTAACTTGCGCTCCACCTGTCAGAACTCCACACACTTTGAGGAGCACTGATTTAGAGCCTCGTGTCATGTTGGAGGCAGAGCTTACGTTCATCAGATTAACACCTCTACATGGTCAACATCTCTGATCCAACCCCAGCCCTGTGTGACCGAATGATACTGTTTACATGGTGACCTGATTAACCTCCGTCAGAGAGGCAATAAAACACTGACCTCTACAGTGTGTGTGTGTGTGTGTGTGTGTGTGTGTGTGTCCTCACAGCAGAGGAGACAGTGTCTGATCTAACCCTTCATTGTTTTTGTTTTTGTCTTCATCTGTTCACTGAGCTCTTTGATATTCCTGATGTGTCCTAATGTCACACTAGCGCTGTTTGTGGACTGAGGGTGGCGCTGGAGGAAAGGTCATGGGGTCATTTAAAGGTCAAAGGTGAGTCTCCTGTGTTCAAAGTTGCATCACTGCCCAGTTTAACCCCAAAGATTAAAAATGAGTCAAAGATTTCAGTCACAGAGAAGCTCGCGTTGTGTCTTTTCTCCCAACTGTTCTTCATCTCGTCTCACTTCTCCGATCCATGTTTCCAGGTGTGTCTGAGGCTCCTTTAGAGGTGGGAAAAGTGAACATTAATGGGAAAGCTGCTGTGCTGGGTGACTAATGTGAGGCGGAGGGCAGAAGCTGGAGGTCTGGATCGGATCCACATGAGAGAAAAGCAGGAACAGATTTAGTCCGAGTCCTTCCTTTTATTCCAATCAGCACATTTATTGATCATTAGTATCCACATTAAACATTGAGCACTGATTCATCCACTGAGGCTCAAACTGCACACATACATGAAAACATGATATTTATCTTATAAAAACATGTTTATTATTCAAAGGTGTTTGAAAGCCTTTCCAGGTGAGTTTGATCCAGGAGGGTCTGAATATCTAAATATCTATATTATTGCTAATATATTTTGTAATATATCTATATTATGGCTAAAGCACTACTGAATGGATGTAAACTGCATTTCGTTGCCTTGTACTTGTGACATGTGCAATGACAATAAAGTTGAATTCTATTCTAATTCTAAGCCAGAGTCAGACAGAGACTGTAGAAGGACAGAGCAGCAGCAGAGCAGTCCAGATACACTGATGATCCTCTGTCAGACCAGAGGGATACACAGGGATGATGCTGGACTCTACATTGTGTCTGACAGTGGAGCTGTTCTCAGAGCAGTTCACTCTGCAGCACTGACAGTCATCTGCACTTCTTCTCTTTTCTCTGTCAGTCACTGCTGGATGAAGCTCTCCTGTCCACTCCACCTCCCAGTAACATGGCCCAGTCAGAGTGTCTCTACACACAAGCTGCTGCTGCTTCAACCTCTCTGGATCATCAGGACAGAGCTCCTCCTCTCTCAGCACACACCGTCCTGTTTACCATCATCAGCTCCACCTGCAGAGAGAAGAAGGAAGAGCAGAATAGATAAACAAGTGTTTCCAGAGACTCTTCATAAGCTGTCAGTCAGTGATGCAGCACATCCAGTATAAAGAGCAACAGGGACTTCAGTGCTGGGACTGTACTAGTACTCATTGTTGTTTCACTTTTTCTAATCTTTGTTGATGAAAATGTTTTTCTCTCCTAGTTTTAGTTTGGACTTTCATTCATTAGAAGAACCTTGTTGTGTCCACTCTGAGCTCTGTAGGAACCCCAACAACAAGCCCAACAATCCAGATGGAATGGTTCCAGCTGTTAACTGGAGGAATTCCATCCAAACATCTGCTCTCACTAAATTCTTCCTCACCTACAGACTGTGTTCTTCACTGCTTTAAACTTGGAAATGAATGCAGTCATTGGTCTGCGTGCTGCTTTGTAGAGTGTGTGAGCCGTTACTATGATGACCATAAAGGTCAGAAACAGGAAGTGTTTGTGTCCAATCCTGAAGTCTGTCACCATTCTCCTCCCACAGCTTCACTGAGAAGCTGCTTTACAGGAAACACTGGATCTTTGTTTCATACTGACTGTGTTTAGTACAATACTGCTGACAGCACCACCCACTCACTCCAACACTCTACTCACCTCAGAGTCTTCAGTTTGTAGTCTGGGCTCTCCCTAAGATCAAACAGTTGCTTCACATCTGGATTCTTCAGGTTGTTTTGTTTCAGGTCCAGCACTCTCAAATGGGAGGGGTTTGACTTCAGTGCTGCTGCCAGATAATCACAGCTGATCTTTGACAAACCACAGCCCCCCAATCTGTATAAAGAATGAAAGATGTGAGTTTATTAGACAAAGTGTGAGCTGGAAATCATTCAGTGTTTCAAAATCTGTTCAGAGATGAATAAGGTTCAGAATGTAGAAGTTTAGAAAATGGAAACTCCAAACAGCTGAAGCAAACAGGAAGCAGCTTCAAACAAACACAACAACAGAAGAAACTTCAAATTTTGGGTTCTGGGGGTGCTCCGTCTCCGGGCTGGGGCCCTGGCTTGGCCTCTGGGCTTGGGTCCTGGTTGGTGTGTCGCCGGGGTTTTGGGCGGGTGGGTGTTTGGGGGCTCAGCCCTGGCGTAGGGTGCCGCCAGTGCATCGGGCCACCTGGGGGGCTCTTCAACTGGTGGGGGAGGCTGTTAAATCTTGCAGGAGGGCTCCTCTCTCCAGGAACTCACTCTGCAGGGTTGAGGAAGATCTCACCCTGGGTGTCTATTGTCTTGTGTAGTCTGGAAGATGAGTGGATGACGGGGTGGGTGCAGTTTTCTCTGTGGTGGGGTCGGGTGGGCTGTCCCGGGCTCTGTGGGGCCGAACGGCGCTGCTGAACTGGGCCCCGGTCCGGATTGGCCTGGGCCCCCTTTCCCTGGTGGGTTGCAGAGTATGGGGTGCCTACTGGGGTCAGCGGGGGAGCTGGCCCTAGGGAGGGGCCACTTGTCCCTCCCTTCCTTCCTTCCCCATCTCCTGCTGCCGCCTTCTTCCTGCTCCACCACAATCACCCACACATGAAGGGCCTTGGGGTAAAGGTGTGTCACCAGGGTGCAGGGGAGGCATCCCCCCCTCTGTCCACTTCTGGCTGCCTGTGCCTCAATTTTATCCCACAACTTAGACATTCACATTACTCACACTCTCACAACACATACATATAGGACCTTGGGGGTGGGCACGCTACACGGCATCCAGATGACCATCAGGCTGTACAACCTCACCCCTGGCGTCATTGCCCACCTCTCAATTTTAAATACACGTAGACATTGAGGGCTATCAGTAGGGGTTATCCGCTTACCTGCTGCTCTCTGGCAGGTAGCTCCATGCCCTCCTGGGTTTTAAATGTACCTTTGAACACACATGCATTAACACCACATTTTGGGTTTGGAGTCTTCACACCCCCGTTCTCTGCGGCCTGTTGGGGCGGAGGGCTAGGAGGAGGAGTTGGTCATCCTATTGTGGTCTGGAATGTAGGGCCTCCCTGCTGCTGTGGAGTAAGGGGCGGTCTGCTTCTCTTCCACCCCAGGCAAAAGGGTAACACCATCTGCTTCTGGGTGCAGTTTCCCCCTCCAGGGCCAAGGGTACCTAGATCTGGGGTATAGAGTACGCTTGGGGAGTGTAATTTTGTGTACAGTGTCTATTTATGTCTGTCTCCACGTTGGGTGAGTGTTGAGTAATTGCATATGAGAGCATGAGGGTGGGGATGGATGTTTGTATCTGTGTGTGCTTGTATGTCTGTGTCCATATGTCAGGTTGGGTATCAGACGCCACCTCTCTAGGGACATCTTAGGCCCTCCAAGGTATGGAGGCCTATCTCCCCAAACCACTCCCCCTGCCAGTGGCAGACGCCCTCAGACATCGGTGCATTAGTGGTTCTTTGTGTCCGGGGATGGGCATCTAGGTACGCACCGGCTCACTCCTGGTGGCTGTTTGTCGGGGCCTGGAGCCTGGGGCTCGCTCTGGCCCCTTCGGGGGTGGGGTGCCCTCGGCCTCTCGGCCTGGGGCTCGGTCACTCTGGTGCAGCTGGCTGCCAGGGGAGCTCACGGGCACGTCACTGAAACCCCCCCCCCCCCCCCCCCCCCCCCCGGCTTCTGCTCCGTGGCTGCTGAGTGACCCCTCATCTGGGGCTCTCCTCAGCTCTTTCTGGGATAGTGGCACGGTTGCCCCTCTGTTGGTCTTCCTTGGTCTCTCGTGCTCTGAGGGCCTCTGGATGTCTGGAGCTTTGATCTCCTCCATACCTGCTTCATGCCCTGGAGGACGGGGCTGTGGCTCCCCACACCCTCTAGCAGATCATTACATGAAGGAACCTGTTAAGCAGAAGCGCGTTCATGCTCACAGGTGTACACACGGGTGCTCACACACACAAACTGCACCTTTTTTGGCTCCTACCTTAAGGCACGCTGTGCGCTGTCGATCCTATGTGATCCACAATAATATTTAATATTTAGTATTTACTGTTAAATTCACATAGATCAACGTGATGATGTTGTTTATTATATTGCTCTCTTTTTTTGCTTGTTTTCTCTTTTTTCTTTCTCAACAGGTGATCCAGGTGATTGATATATGTTTTTTTTTGTCTGTTTGTTTTGTTGGTTTTTGTTTTTTGCCCTTTATCACCATTCCTCTTCCCCGCTGTTTTTCTTTTCTTCTGTCTTTCTCCTTTTTCTTTTCCCCAGTCATGTCTGTCCCGTGTGTAGCAAGTGAAAATAAAATAAAATAAGCAATAAAAGGTGAATCAAATAGACCAATATGGCAAGGCTGGGATGGTCCATTTGGTAAAGTAAATCCATTGGATATTTTTCTTTGCCTTTAGACAATAATTCTGATGGCAAAAGAACCAAATGTACAGACAAAAAAAAAAAAAAAATGTAGAAGTTTAGAAAATGGAAACTCCAAACACGTGAAGCCAACAGGAAGCAGCTTCAAACAGGAAATTGTGCAGAGTTTTCAGACTATATGCCGCGATGCAGCCAGTTTGATTCTGGAGATTTGATTCTCTAACTGAGTTAAAGCAGCTAAAATCAGGTCTAAAAGTAAAGCAGAGGATGAGCTGAATAAAGGACACTCAAGGCTGGCTTGGAAAGGAATGAAGTCCATGGTGGGGATGCAGAACAAGGACAATAGATGAATGTGATGCTGAATCAGCAGAAGACTTCGACTCATTTGATTCCAGCTTGATTTCAATGAAGAGCTTTGTGATTTTAGGAAAGGGCTGGTAGGCTCTGAGAGTCACACTGATGAGGTTTTTGTGTGTAAATCTCTTAGTGGGATCAAAGAGAGAAAAAGCCCTGGTCCTGATGCTTTGGGAGGGAAAGGATTGAAGTGAGGAACTGACTGGGAGATTTTCACACATTTCCCAGTCCTCCTTGGAACATCAGGAAGTTCCCAGCATATGGAAACAAAGGTTAAGTGTCTTATGGCACTCAGTGATGATGGTCACGTGGCCCTACCACCTCCACCTCTTTGTAAAGGAACTAACTGTAATCTGAAGCCTCAATTGGAACTAAGACTTCCTCCACTAGGTGGCAGTGTCTGATGAGAATGTGTTAGTGTAGCTGCTGTAGTCAGAAACAGGAAAATGCAGGATTTGGGGTGAAATTGGGAAAAGTGGTTAGCACTAGTGCCTTAAAGCAAGAAGGTTGTAGGTTGAAGCTTGTTGGTCAGCTGGGCCTTTCTGTGGATGTTGGATGTTCTCCCACAGTCCAATGAAATGCTGCTTAGGTTCATTGGTGCTTCTAAATTGGCTGTAGGTGTGAATGTGAGAGAGTGCTTCTCTCTCTCTTTCTCTCTCTCTCTCTCTCTCTCTCTCTCTCTCTCTCTCTCTCTCTCTCTCTCTCTCTCTCTCTCTCTCTCTCCGTTGGCCCTGTGATGGACTGCTCACCTGTGCAGGTGCACCACTCCTCTTGCCCTATGACAGCTAGGGCACAGGCTCCTGCCCTGTGGGCCTAATCTGAATAAACAGTTAGCAAAATTCATGGATGGCCTGAAATTCCTCAGTTAGCATTTGGTAGATAGCTATGACATGCGAATCACATACAGCAGCTGTATTCTAACTGTAAGCTGATCCCTGCTGAGCCAAAGCACCAGCACTGTTCAATATACAAATTACAACCTTAAATAGAAACCTATTGGTCAGCATCTTATTAGGCTTGCTGTTAGCTTCATTACACAGAAAACTGATAGAAACTAAAAGAGTTGATAAAGAATAGAGAGAAATGTGATGATTTAAAGCCTTTGAAGTGCTTCAGATGACCTCTGTCTACTTATGTCCACTCATTCATTCATCTAAGCTATCTAATGCAGCTTTGATCTTCACAGTCTATTTTATGAAACTCATTCTAACCCTGAATGTCAGAGTGTTCCTCCTTCTCTTTTCCCATCATTCATGCTTGCAGTGGAGGAGATTTGGATGTTGGACTTTGTTTTAGATGATGTGTGTAGATTTTGTGTTGGCCTGCTGTCTGTAAACCAAATGATCATTTTGGTAAGACAGACCTTAAGGTGGAAGGACGAGTTTTAGATTTTCACAGTGAAATATCCAGTGTAGGATTTTTCTTCTTCGTTGAAGGTTTGAAATGTGAACATTGTTCTGCTGCAGAATCGACTAAACAAGAGAAGACAACAGACTTTACCATGAAAATCCTCAGTGTGGATCAGTATAATATCAGCCTTATGTCTGCAGTTTAGTGTCAGCACAACTTTCACATCATATTCATCTCAGCACAACTAAAATATGCTGACAGACCTCAGAGTTTCAACTCCACATCCTGGACTCTCCAGAAATCCACACAGATGCTTCACTCCTGAATCCTGGAGGTTGTTGTGGGTCAGGTCCAGCTCTCTCAGATGGGAGGGGTTGGACTTCAGTGCTGCTGCCAGATGATCACAGCTGATCTCTGACAAACCACAGTCTATCAATCTGTATAAAGAATGAAAGATGTATGTTTATTAGACAAAGTGTATGCTAGAAATCATTCAGTGTTTTATAATCTGTTCAGAGCTGAAGAAGGTTCAGAATGTAGACGTTTAGAAAATGGGAACTCCAAACAGCTGAAGCCAACAGGAAGCAGCTTCAAACAAACACAACAAGGGAAAAAAATTAAAGTTGTACATTTATCATAAAAACATGAAAAATTGTCAAGTTTCACCATGTGAAATCAACAAAACTGAACAAGAAACATCAGAGTCCAAAACAAAACAAACTCCCAGTTCAGGTGGCCAACAGTGGGACTGCGGTGAAGGCTCTACACTAAAGCTGCACAAAAAAGCTGAAGTTGAATCTGAAACTGTGAAGCTGTGAGTGAAAGAGCTCCAGCGTCTGTCACGTTACTGGAAACTTTCTTATTTCCACATTGATGAAAGCATCACGCTTTTACTTCATGCTGCTTTTATTGAGTCACACTGTGAAACTGTGCTGAGCCACAGCTGAACCAGCATCCCTGTACAGCAGACACTTACAGAACTTGGCTGCTTCCATTGAACCCTCTGCACAGAGGTTCAGTTTCCTCTTCTGGTCCCAAAGTGCAGAACAACAAGGTTTCAAACAGCTTTCTTCCAGCAGCATCAGCAACAGAAATGCAGAGAGAATTCTTTGGATCTCTTGGTTGTGTTGTATGATGCTGTGTTTGCATATCTGGTGTCTGTGTTTTTTTGGAAAATGTGCACTTGAGGATGGATCACTCATCTACTGCAGCTCCAGATAAACAAGCTGGACCTGAACCTGGTAGCTTCACTTAGACGACACTTGTGAAAGGAACGTGTGAGAAGTTTTGTGCAGACAAGTGTGGATTTAGAGTGTGGGACGAGCTCTCCACAGTCTTTGTGGAGATCCACATTCTGTATACTGCCTATGAGAAGCTGGAAACATTTCTCTTCCAGATCCACTGAGCAGCTGCTCGTGGTGGTATTAGCTTTATGTGTGCGTGTTAGCATTAAGCCTTGGTCACACGCTGCTGTGGACATGGTCACAAACAGCTGGACGCGTGACGACCGAGTCGTCCTTCGTGCTAAACTTCTTTGAGGTGAGCTTGAAGCTGCTGCTTGGGGCGCATGCACAGCTGGTTATTGTACTGGAAATGTAAATGAAAATGTAGCTCCTACTGCAGTGATGAGAATAACTACTGAAGCAAATCCAGTATCAAAGCTCAGGAATCAGCAGCTCCCACCTCGTTTTCTTTGAACAACTATTTTTAGCTGCTGTGTTATTGTGTTTCTGCAGACCTCAGACATCCTGCTGCTCTGGAGAACTGAAGCTGTAAAGTAGGGCTGGGTATGGTCACTGATTTCTAGAATCGATTCAATTCTGATTCACAAGGTCCCGAATCGATTCGATCCACGATTCGATTTAATTCAATTCGATTCAATTCGATTCAATTCGATTTGAATCTGGGAAATTTTGACAGTCAGAAATATTATAATTCAGATCAGTACATTTACATATTTATTTATCTATAAAAAGGAAGCTGACACACGCAATACTTTATCAAAGATGTGAGCATCACAGCAGATGCCTTTGTGTCAAAGTAGCTGAGGATAAAACACGGAAAAACATGAAGGTGATTTTTCTGGCCTGGGATTTTATAAAAATATTCTGCAGTACATGAAAAACGAAAGAAAAACATTAATCAACACATGAACATTACCTCTGAAGTTACAGCGGTTTTATTAGAGACACGCTAAGCGTTTTGCATTTTGCATAATTTTAAAAAGTTTAAATTTGTTCAGTATTGAATGGCAGAAATTAGGTTTTCTTTTCGGAAGTATGTAAAAGGGAAAAAAACGTCGGCCGACAGCGCTGTAAACAACGGTAGACTTGTGCGCAACAAGCAAGCAAATAATGAAGAAAACAGATTTTCCGACGGGAAACTGTTCTTGAAGTACAAAGAGAGAGAGAGAGAGAGAGAGCTGTGCATCGTGGTCGAAGCAAAACAGTAAAAGTCAGAGTGAATACATGGCGATGTTTATGTGAAGCGTAGTTTGGATCTTCTTTTGCTGCTGGTTCGGTCAATATTGTTTGGAGAGAGATCAAACTAACAGCTTTAGAATCAGCGCATAAAGGGCGTGAACACAAAGCGCGGACCCGCCGACAGATCAGAATCAGCAAGTTGTCGGCTTTCAGCCCCGACTGTGAGAAAGGCGACATCTAACTGATTCTGATCCGCGGGTTGCGCTGTGTGTTTAAGTGTTTGTGCAGAATCCGTGTTCCTGCTCTCATTTACTGTCTTAGCTGTTTGGTGGTTGTTGAAATTTTGTGAGATTTCACCAGAGATTCTGGCATTTCGGGCAAAATAAATTTATATTAAAAAATCGATTCAGGATTTTAATGAATCGATTTTACATTATCGAGCCAGAACCGATTTTAATCGATAAATCGATTATAAAAACCCACCCCTACTCTAAAGGGCTCAGCCTTTATCTCCAAGAAACAAAGCTGATCATGGAGCCCCAGCAGGTCAGCTGGTTTGTGGACAGCACCAGCATCTTTAAGTAAGTCTGAGAGGTGAGCAGTCTTTGGAAGCCTTTTCTGTCTAATAGTGATGTTTAAACAATGGCTCAGAGCAGGATTTGGATCATTATTTTGCTTTTCTTCTATCATTATGTTTAGCTTCTGCTTCACAGATATTCTCTGAAATGTTTGCCACTGTTGGACAATCTTTCACAGTTTCTTCATAAAGGAGATCTCCTGTGGAGTCCATCTGTGCACACACAGTACTACCAAACTCATACTGAACACACACGCTTTGTAGGAATCATCAGTACTTTGACTGTTTCTCAAGTTAGCCATTTAGCATTTAGCATTTTCTCCAGTCTGAGTCAGTGTCACATGATGTGACAGAAGCTGATTGGTCAGCTGCAGTGATGCTGGTGGAGCAGCATTAATGATGATGCTGTAGAACAACAGGAACACGGGGATATCAGACTGTTAGTGGGTTTAGTCATTCCTGCTGCACTGTTTGTCCTTCTTCTTATTGAAGTGACCTGCTGAGATTTCATACTGTTCTCTGTAGAAATGATGTCAGTCTGACTCGTCACATGTTTGGAGGCATGTTTGATGTTTGCTCTTCTGGAAGCTCAGTATAAAATATGGAATATGCAAAGGAGACACACTTCAGTCTCCATGGACCTGTTTCTGTAGCTGCCACCATCATTCTACATGTTTGTACATCAGCTTATGAAATCCTGTCTGCTGTTAAAGTCTTTACTCTTCATCTGCTTCACTGTTGCTGTGTGGGCGGAGCTGGCTGAACCCCGCCCACACAGACAGCTCCTCTCTGGAGCTAAACTTCTCCTTCTTCTCCATCCCTTTTCTTCATCCTACGTCTCTCTTTTCTCTTCTTCAGTGTTCTGCAGCCACAGAGCCTCACAGCCGTTAACACACCCATACCTGAGCAGCTAGCATTACCCAGCATGCCGTGCAGCAGTGTCAGTTTGTAAATGTGCAATAATTCTTGCTCCAAACTGATTTTGTTTCACAGATTGCTGTGTGCTACACAGTTAGTCAGGGTCCCCTCTCTCTGAATTAGGAAAGGTCGGCAGACCACGTGTGGGCCGCGGGCCATACGTTGAGTATCACTGTTTGAAATGTGAACATTGTTCTGCTACAGTCAATGGACTAAACCAGAGAAGACAACAGACTTTACCATGAAGATCCTCAGTGTGGATCAGTATAATATCAGCCTGATGTCTGCAGTTTAGTGTCATCACAACTTTCACATATTCATCTCAGCACAACTAAAACATGCTGACTGACCTCAGAGTTTCAACTCCACATCCTGGACTCTCCAGAAAACCACACAGATGCTTCACTCCTGAATCCTGGAGGTTGCTGTTGAAGCTCAGGTCCAGCTCTCTCAGATGGGAGGGGTTGGACTTCAGTGCTGCTGCCAGATGATCACAGCTGATCTCTGACAAACCACAGCTCCTCAATCTGTGTAAAGAATGAAAGATGCATGTTTATTAGACAAAGTGTGTGCTAGAAATCATTCAGTGTTTCATAATCTGTTCAGAGCTGAAAAAGGTTCAGAATGTAGAAGTTTAGAAAATGGAAACTCCAAACAGCTGAAGCCAACAGGAAGCAGCTTCAAAAAAACACAACAAGAGAAAAAACTCAGAATTTGAGGAAATATGATGAAATGTTGTGTATCAGCAGGAAGTTATTGAATCATTTTCCTCATGAACCACACAAAATGACTGACAAACATGTTTTTACAAACTCAGTGTTTGACTTTGATTATCAGGATAACCCCGATGTTTAAAGTCAGCCATATTTGGATATTTGCCACAATAATCAAACCAAGGGCTTATGAATAAACTCCATCATAGTTCCTCTGAGATCATTTAAACTTGTAGAACTGCAGCATATATAGGAATTTAATATTGCTGTGCTTCCATAGTCGTCAGTGTTACACTAAAAAAGGGTAGGGAACTGCAGGCCTCGAGAGCGGGTGCCCTGCAGGTTTTAGATCCCACCCTGGGTCAACACACCTGAATCAAATGATTAGTTCATTACCAGGCTTCTGGAGAACTTCAAGACCTGTTGAGGGGGTAATTTAGGCATTTAAATGAGCTGTGCTGGATCAAGGACACATCTAAAACCTGTAGGACAACAGCTCTCGAGGCCCGGAGTTCCCTACCCCTGCACTAAAACAACAAAAAGATAAAAATCTTATATACACAACAGCGTCCAACACAAACCGAGTGTTTGTGGGCAAGAGTTGGCATCCTCTCTGCTCCTCTCACTATTCGTTGTAACAGGTGTTTAACTTCACTCCAGTAGTAGGTCTCATCATTGTTGCTGATGTGACCAACAACAATTGTGTCATCTGCAAATTTGATGAAGGGTTGGAGCTGTGTGATGTTGTGTAGTCGTGGGTCAGCATAGTGAAGAGAAAAGGGCGCTCAAAACACATCCTTGGGGAGCATATTTAGCGTTCTTGTCCTGGAAGTGTTGCTGCCGACCTGTACTGTCTGCTGGACAGCAGACAGTTACAGAGCGAGGTGCTGATCCCCAGCAGATCCAGTTTGTGAATGAGTTGCAGGGGAATGATTGTGTTGAAAGCCGAACTGAAGTCTATGAACAGCATTATAACGTATGAGTCTCTAGTGTCCAGATGTGTGAGGGCTGAGTGAAGGGCAGTTTAAACTGCATCATCAATCGAGCGGTTTGACCGGTATACGAACTGAACCGTTCAAAGCACTTCATAATGATGGAGGTGAGTGCAACCGGATGGGTCCTCGTTAAAGCAGGAGGGAGATTACTTCTTCAGTACAGGAATGATGGTGGACGCTTTGAGGCATGTGGGAATGACAGCCAGGCTCAGTCATGTGTTAAGGCTGTGAAGACATCTGTAAGTTTCACAGCACAGTCCCTCAATGCTCATCCAGGGATGTTATTAGGACCTGGGGCTTTGCGTGTGCTGATCCTGGAAAGGGATCTCCACACACTGTCCGGGGATGGTGTCACCACCCGGTCACTGGGGGGGCTTGTAGTCTGTGATGGTCTGTATTCCTTGACACAGCCTCTGAGTATCTCTGCTGTCACTGAAGCTCTGTGAAATCCTCCTGGAGTATTGCCTTTTCAGCTCTCTGATGCCACGTGTTAGCTTTGCCCTTGCTGTTCTTAGGCTCACCATATCCCCAGCAATGAAGGCTGCATTTCTCCCCCTCAGGAGCCTGTGGGGCTCATCTCTAGAACCAGCAGTCTTAGCTAATTTTAGGCCAATCTCCAACCTTCCTTTCATATCAAAAGTTGATGAAGGCGTAGTTGTCAAACAGCTAACAGATCATCTGCAGAGGAATGACTTATTTGAAGAGTTTCAGTCAGGTTTAGGAGCTCATCACAGCACAGAAACAACTTTAGTGAAGGTTACAAATGATCTTCTAATGGCCTCTGACAGTGGACTTATCTCTGTGTTTGTCCTGCTAGACCTCAGTGCAGTGTTCAATACTGTTGAGCATAATATCCTATTAGAGCAATTAGAACATGCTGTGGGTATTACAGGTACTGTACTGCAGTGGTTTGTATCATATCTATCTAATAGACTCCAATTTGTACATGTAAATGGAGAGTCCTCTTCACTCACTAAGGTCAATTATGGTGTTCCACAGGGTTCAGTGCTAGGACCAATTCTGTTTACATTATACATGCTTCCCTTAGGCAGTATCATCAAAAGGCATAGCATACATTTTCACTGCTATGCTGATGACACCCAGCTCTATCTATCTATGAAGCCAGATAACACACCAATTAGTTAAACTGCAGGAATGTCTTAAAGACATAAAGACCTGGATGGCCACTAACTTTTTGCTTCTTAACTCAGATAAAACTGAGGTCATTGTACTCGGCGCTGAAAAGCTTAGAAATATGGTGTCTAACCAGATTCTTACTCTGGATGGCATTGCCTTGGCCTCCAGTAACACTGTGGGAGTCATACAGTGTCTTAAATAATCAGGCCACAGCTTATCTTAATGACCTTATAGTACCATATCACTCTATTAGAGCACTTTGCTCTCACACTGCAGGCTTACTTGTTGTTCCTAGAGTATTTAAAAGTAGAATAGGAGGCAGAGCCTTCAGTTTTCAGGCCCCTCTTCTGTGGAACCAGCTTCCAGTTTGGATTCAGGAGACAGACACTATCTCTACTTTTAAGATTAGGCATAAAACTTTCCTTTTTCCTAAAGCATATAGTTAGGGCTGGATCAGGTGACCCTGAATCCTCCCTTAGTTATGCTGAAATAGGTGTAGGCTGCTGGGGGATTCCCATGATGCATTGAGTTTTTCCTTTTCAGCCACTTTTCTCACTCAACATGTATTAATAGACCTCTCTGCACTGAATCATACTTGTTATTAATCTCTGGCTGTCTTCTTCATCTTTATCAGCATGTCTTGATCCTGTCTTCCTTCTCTCACCCCAACCTGTCACAGCAGATGGCAGCCCCTCCCTGAGCCTGGTTCTGCTGGAGGTTTCTTCCAGTTAAAAGGGAGTTTATTCTTCCCACTGTAGCCCCTTCCTCATAGGGGGTCAAATGATTGTTGGGTTTTTTTCTCTGTATGTAGTATTGCAAGGTCAATCTTACAATATAAAGCGCCTTAAGGCGATTGTTGTTGTGATTTGGCGCTGTAGAAATAAAATTGAATAAAATTGAATTGATTTGAATTGTAGACCTCACCTATGAGCCATGGTTTCTGATAGGCCCGGACAGTGATATTCCTGGTCTCTGTGACATCATCGATGCATTTTGAGATGTATATTTCTGTAGGTCTGTGGTGTTGTCATGTGTGGCGGCCTGTTTAAAGATCTCCCATGTAGAAATGTAATGTGTTTATGTAGTTTGTGAAACAGTCTTTGGGTCTGCATGATTGAAATCACCCATCAGCACGAGAAAAGCATCTGGGTGGGCTGTCTGCTGCTTACTGACATGCTGATACAGTTCATTCAGTGCCTTACTCCTGTTGTTGTTGTTATTGGAGCAGGGAGGGACGTAGGTAGCAACAAACAGTATGGCTGAAAATTCTATCGGTAGGTAGAACAGTCTGCACTTGATGATCATAAGCTCCAGCAGAGGTGTACAGTGTTTGCAAACCACAACAGCGTCACAACACCAGGAATTGTTGATTTAAACACAGAGTCCCCTTCTGCGAGTCTTACCTCCTTCGACAAGAGCTCTGTTTGCCTGAAAGCATGTTAGCCGGTCAAGTTTAATGGCGCCGTCGGGAATGTTATTGTTAAGCTAAGTTTCCAAAAAGACGAAGACACTCCCTCACTAACTTCAGAGTGGACAAAAGTGAGCGTACATGACCCAGCGTGTTGTCCAGGGAGCACACGTTGAACAGTACGATGGTGGGAATAGAAGGTTTGTGTGGATTAGTCGTTAGCCTACTCCGGATGCCTCCGCCGTTGACCCTGTTCTGTTTCCTCTCACACTGTGTGATACGTTTCCACTGTGGGTGAGATCTAGTAGTGGGGGTCGCTGATGGCAAATGCCTCAGAAACAGATGCAGCAGTGTCAGTTTGTAAATGTGCAATAATTCCTGCTCCAAACTGATTTTGTTTCACAGATTGCTGTGTGCCGTGTCCTTTGACCTGCTAAAGAGTCAGCTGTGGATTATTATGTGGATTATTCATTGTTGTGTCTGATACTTAGAACTGTGAGGAAGAAGCTACACAATTCATCAGAGTCCCCTCTCTCTGACTTAGGAAAGGTTCACAGGCCATGTGTGAGCCACGGGCCATACGTTGAGTATCACTGTTTGAAATGTGAACATTGTTCTGCTACAGTCAATGGACTAAACCAGAGAAGATAAAAACATACTTTACCATGAAGATCCTCAGTGTGGATCAGTAGAGTAACAGCCTGATGTCTGCAGTTTAGTGTCATCACAACTTTCACATCATATTCATCTCAGCAGAACTAAAACATGCTGACTGACCTCAGAGTTTCAACTCCACATCCTGGACTCTCCAGAAAACCACACAGATGCTTCACTCCTGAATCCTGGAGGTTGTTGTTACTTGGGTCCAGCTCTCTCAGACTTCAGAGCTGCTCCCAGATAATTACAGCTGATCTCTGACAAACCACAGCTCACCAATCTGTATAAAGAATGAAAGATGTAAGTTTATTAGACAAAGTGTGAGCTTGAAATCATTCAGTGTTTCATAATCTGTTCAGAGCTGAAGAAGGTTTAGATTGTAGAAGTTTAGAAAATGGAAACTCCAAACAGCTGAAGCCAACAGGAAGCAGCTCAAAAAAAACACAACAAGAGAAAAAACTTTTTCATATTAAAGTCGTACATTTATCATAAAAACATGAAAAAGACTTGAAAAAGTCGCGTTTTTCATTCAAGGAACCACATGGCTTCACTTTTAAATGTGAAGTGTGAAAGAAATGGACGTATTTGAAGTCCAATAACACCCTTTTCCAGTCACATTATTAAAGCAGATAAACTACAAGCTCATTTTCATTCCAACAAGTCATCTCCTGACCTGGACTAACAACACTGGTCTCTATGTGCAACTGGCTGTGAGACCAGTGCTCAGGGACCGTCTACAAAGTGCAACACTGAAAGAACATCACACACACATTTGCTTCCAGCACTTTCACACAAAAATCTACTGACATTATTTTCACCACACTCTGTGGATCCTGTATTGGAAATTGAATGTGATTCAAATGGTCAGACAAAAGAGGTTTATGAGGAAATATGATCAAATGTTGTGTATCTGCAGGAAGTTATTGATTCATTTTCCTCATAAACCAAACAAAATGATTGACAAACATGTTTTTACAAACTCAGTGTTTGCCTTTGATCATCAGGATAACCCTGATGTTTAAAGTCAGCCATATTTGGATATTTGCCACAATAATCAAACCAAGTGGTTATGAAGAAACTCCATCATATTATTATTCAACATGTCCCAGGGTTCCTCTGAGATCATTTGAACTTTTAGAACTGAAGCATTTTCTAATGATCAGTTTGTAAAATCAGAAAACAATCCACTCACTTCTACATCAACACATATTTAAACATGGTTGTGATCAGCGTGCATCAGATTATTGTTGATGATCAGAAATCCAGTCTTTGCAGCCGGGGATCAGTCCGCCAGGGCCTCTGCTCCTGGCCGCCGCCCGGCACACAATGCACCCGACCCCTATGGCGCCTCCTGCGGGTGGTGGGCCTGGGGGAGGATGGGCCCATGTCAACTTTTTGGGCTGTGCCCGGCCGGGACCCATGGACTAAGGCCCGGCCACCAGATGCTCGCCCTTGGGCACCCTCCTTGGGCCTGGCTCCAGGGCGGGGCCCCGATAACCCTATCCCGGGCAGGGTAAACTGTTCCCTCGAAGTTTTCTTCATAAGGGTCTTCTGAATAGCTCTTTGTCTGGTCCCTCACCCAGGACCAATTTGCCATGGGAGACCCTACCAGGGGGCAAAAGCCCCCAGACAGCATAGCCCCTGGGATCCCTGGGACACACAAACCCCTCCACCACGATAAGGTAGCGATTCACAGAGAGGCTGCTCCGCTGCGCCACTGCTCCTCCACATTGAAAGGAGACAGCTGAGGTAGTTCGGGCATTTGACAAGGATGCCTCTTGGGCGCCTCCTGGGTGAGGTGTTCCGGGCATGTCCCACCAGGAGGAGGCCCGGGAGCAGACCCAGGACACGCTGGAGAGATTATATCTCTCGGCTGGCCTGGGAACGCCTTGGTGTTCCCCCGGATAAGCTGGAGGAGATGGCTGGGGAGAGGGAGGTCTGGGCTTCTCTGCTTAGGCTGCTGCCCCCGCGACCCGGCCCCGGATAAAGCGGATGAAGATGGATGGATGGATGGATGGATCAGAAATCCTCGGGCACAACTCCACGATAATTTCCAGGTTTTTTTTTTACTGTAAATGCAACATGTACAGCAGGTCCTGAGAAACATAAGCAGCATGACAGCTGAGTCTCAGCTTCTTCTTCTCATTCTTCATCATTAATCACACTGTGTTTTCAGTCATTTCCTCATCACATTTACTTTTGAACACTATGGCTGTGTCCCAATCCAGCGACCGCACGCTTCGGAGTACGCGCAGTATGCGTACTATAAGTACAAGAAGTGCGGAAGTGAGAGGCTTGTGAAATGGGACGGTCTAGCCTTCGTTGTGCTGCTCAGGTTGCCTAGCAACCATGATGCTAACTGCGAGAAACGTTTCATACAGCATTGTTTGACAGAAATGAAGGAGAAAAAATGTTTTTTGTTCATTCATTTTATGACATCACTTTGATCAGTTGAGTATCTGAAGCTGAGACCACGGGACTGTAAAAACACGATTGTTGGGCTTCATTTTTGTGCTGAACAGTCATTTTAAGATTAGTTAGTAAATAATGAGACTAAAGTCATCTCAATTTGGTAATGTAAATATAATATGGCCAATATTATGTTTATTGTCAGATTATTATGATATATTACAGCAGTGAGCTTGAACTCTGTGTCAAAGATTCAAGTTGCAGTTATTTATATTTCCTATCACCTTAAATCTTCACTCAAAGACAAGTATCTTTGACAGTGTTTATATAGCTGTATTATACATAAGAGACAAATATTGTTTGTTTAATTTGTTGGCATTATTACATTTGGCTCAATGCTTACATATATGTGTAAAAAGAAAATGTACGAGCTGTGATAACTGTTTCTGATAGAATGCAAAGTAGACTGATATATTAAATATTCCTTTATTGGGTGAGAAAATCAGACCATGTCATAACTGCTTTAAGTCACACAGAATAGATATCAGAGCCTTAAACAGGCTGACTTCTGCTAAATGGGTCAAACTGGGCCGAAAGTATACAAACACATAACATCCTTATAGAATATCATGTAACACTATAGATCAACTTACCTCAGAATATATAAAGCATATAAACAATTACAGCAATATGATGCAACAAACACAGCAGTACTACTAATCCAAAATACTCAAAGCTTCATAGAACTGAAACAAACATTTATTTTTAGGTCCATTCTGCTGCTGATACATACTTTAGGTTTCTGAACATTAAACTTGTTGCTGCCTTTCATAGGGTTTAAATTGAAGGCCCTGAGTACTTTCTCCCACACTGAAAACACTGGAATGATAAAATGATTTGAACATTACCTAATAAGACTGATTCAGGACAGACAATTAGTTAGTTTAAACTTTTCTAGCAGTCCTTCACAAACAGGGAACATTCTGTCTATTCTCTCCATCTGTCAGCTGCTGCTGGCTCTTCCTCCTCCTCTTCCTCACACACTGCTGAGTTTGTCGTGGTGGATCATCAGGGGTGTAAAGCCTCACAGATGATGTGCAGCAGTGGGTCCCTCAGTCTGTCCTCACTCTGGACACTTGCAGTCGACACACATGGAAATCAAATGTGTGATAAGCTGCAGGATTCAAACACATGTGTAACTTATAAACACATGGTCATACTTTTATTACACAATCAGAGAGAAAGAAACAGAGAGAGAGTGCAGGACAGACAGACAGGTGACAGTCTCAGGTGTAGACACTGCTACATACAGGAGGATTTAGTGTTTGTGTTATTACGAATGCTAAACAAGAAGAGTTCCCAGATGGTACAGTGGACACATGTGTGACTCCTGTGATTAAAGCATCTTTCTTTCAGCTTAACGAGTGAACCGTCAGCTCGTTCAAACACACATTAAAGTCCGTTTGGCTCGACACCACCGAACAGAGGCAGCAATATAACATAGCTAACATTAACAGTGCAGTGAATCCTGCTTGTGCCGTGATATTCAGGACTGCAAACCGAGCAGCATTCACTGACTTTCAGCTTGTTGTGTTTGTGGATATATGACTGACTTTAATTATCCATAAAATTATCACATTCTCTGTAAGATTAAGGTTGACTATTGAACGGCGTATATTTTACAGTAAAGACTTTAAAACCAAGTTAGTACAAATATCGCTAATGTCACATAACTTTGCCGACATATGGCCAACAGTAATGTTTTAATGTTCTTCATTATTGAACATTTAATAAGTGACATAATATTCAGTACTTACTTTTGAAAGTTTACTCTCTGGCCGCTCCGCTTCAGCTGTTTTTTTCGGAAAAATTATCCGCACCCACCGCCGCGCTATGAATTGTGGGATATATGGGACCACGAGGCGTACACCGGACCACACTTGAAATCGACGACGCATTTAAAGTACACTTCGGATTGGGACAGCTGTCGTTGCATCGCTGTGACGCAATAGGTCTCAAAATGCATACTCCGGAGCATGTGGTCGCTGAATTGGGACACAGCCTATTACAGTTCAGTCACAGATTCACTCAAACACCTGTGGTCGCGCTGTCACTTGGTGTTCACACTCTCTGCGTTAGAGTATCACTTCCTGTTCCAACTCACAGTGGTGTTTGTGTGTAGCTTACCTGCATAGCAATTTAATTAAAAACCTCTAGATAACTTCTTATTTCATACTCTGTGTACTCACTACCTAATTTATAGCCAAAGGTATCATGGTCCAGGTGAGTGCTGGGTTTTCCAGCATGCGAAGTGAATCCATCACTGGGAGGAGTCGCTACACCTCGTGTCGTTTGCTGCACCTGTAGGTAATCAGCAGGTAGGCTCTTAAGACCAGCACTCTCAAACGCTCCTTGCCAGAACGTCAGCTAACCCTTGTTAGTGAAAGTCACAGGTATGCGTACTTGCCTTAGTAGTTTTTTTGAGCTAATCTTGTCTTCTCGCTCTCAGCAGCTGCACAGACGTTTGATTCTCGCCATCATTCACCTACCCTACCGTACTCACAGTCAGTGGTCCGCTAGCTGTTTTCGGCGTTACTCACCTGCCTGCCTCCCTGCCCAGTTCTTCACAGTGAGTGAACACGGACTGGTTTAGCCTCACCCGGACCTTACTTCCCTTCCAAGCCTGGCCTCCACTTGTAAAAGTAAGATTAATGCTTTTTTGCCCTCACTCCCTTGACTGCTGCTTGGGGCTCATTCTGACTCTGCTCTCCTTCGTTACAGTGACTCAGTAATCCTCCATATTAGAGTGTCTGCTCTGGAAAATACCCGGTGTCGGGTTTGCTGGCTATTTCCCCCAGCCGACTAAAAGAGACTTTCTTTTTTTCTTTTTCTTTTTTATAATTATGTATTTATTTTATTTTACTTTTGGTTGTTACAGATGGGACAGACATGGAGAAAGGGAGAAAGAAAGAGAGGGAGAGAAAGAAAAATAGAGGGGAGAAGAGATGGTGAGAAAGGGGGGAAGAAAGAAAGAAAAACAAACAAAACACCTGGATCACCTGTATGGAGAAAAAACAAAACAGAAGAGAAAACAAACAAAAAAGAGCAACATAATAAATACAACACCATTACAATAAACTAGCTAGCAGTAGATAACAGTAGATACTAAATATTAAATGTTATTGTGCAGTGTCACGATCCTGGGTCTTATGACCCAGTGTTTTGAGTTTTAGTTCTTTTGATGTTTATAGTGTTTGTTTAAGCTTATTAGGTTTCTTATGTTCATTTGCTTATTAGCTCCCCCTTGTGTTTTCAACCCCTGTGAAGTCTCCCTTGCCCTTCGTGTGTTTCATGTCTGTGTGTCTTATGTTGTCATGTCTGCCTCTCATGTTTCCTGTTTTATTTTGAAGAGATCTTATGTTCCTGTGTTCATCGTGTTTAGTTTTACTCTTCCACTGTGACATCGTTATGTTCATGTGTGTGTCAGCTGTCCCCCATGTGTTCCCACCTCTCTCATTAGCCTCCTGTGTGTATTTAGTCTGTGCGTTCTCATTCAATCTTTGTCGGATCGTCTGTGTTGTTCCCATGTCAAGTCCTGCGTTTATATATATATATATATATATATATATATATATATATATATATATATATATATATATATATATATATATGCGCGCGCTCTCATCTTCATTGCCATATTTAGAGTTTTCTTTGTTTTTCTGCCAGGGTTTTTCATAGTTCGTGCTTCCTTTCTAGTTTACCCAGTTTAGGTTATTGCTTAGTTTGCATTGTTTTTGCCCTTTTATTTTGTACTGTAAATAATAATAATAAACAGCTCATCAGTTAAGTTTGAGTTTTAGAATGTCTGCACCTGGGTCCACTCTTCACACTCCACTCCAGTTTGCCGAGGCAAACTGAGACAGTGCAGTACACAAGATCAACAGCGCACCATGTGCTTTGAGGTAGGAGCCAAAAAGGGTGTAGTTTGTGTGTGTGAGCACCCGTGTGTACACCTGTGAGCATGAACGCACTTGTTTTTAAAAGGTTCTTACATGTAATGATATGTTAGAGGGTGTGGGGAGCCACAGCCCCGTCCACCAGGGCATGAAGCAGGTATGGAGGAGATCAAAACACCAGACATCCAGAGGCCCCCAGAACACGAGAGACCAAGGAAGACCAACAGAGGGGCAGCCACGCCACTATCCCAGAAAGAGCTAAGGAGAGTCCCAGATGAGGGGTCACTCAGCAGCCGCAGAGCAGAAGCCAGGGGGGGTTGCAGTGACGTGCCCGGGAGCTCTGCCGGCAGCCAGCTGCGCCAGAGTGACCGAGCCCCAGGCCAAGAGGCCGAGGGCACCCCACCCCCGAAGTGGCCCGAGCGAGCCCCAGGTTCCAGGCCCTGATAAGCAGCCACCAAGGAGTGAGCCGGTGTGTACCTGGACGCCCATCTCCAGACACAAAGAACCACCAACGCACCGATGTCTGAGGGCGTCTGCCACTGGCAGGGGAAGTGGTGGGGGAGATAGGCCTCCATACCTTGGAGGGCCTGAGATGTCCCCAGAGAGGTGGCGTCTGATACCCAACCTGACATATGGACACAGACATACAAGCACACACAGATACAAACATCCATCCCCACCCTCATGCTCTCATATGCAATTACTCAACACTCACCCAACGTGGAGACAGACATAAAGAGACACTGTACACACAATCACACTCCCCAAGCGTACTCTAAGCCCCGGGTCTAGGTACCCTTGCCCCTGGAGGGGGAAACTGCACCCAGACCCAGGTGGTGTTACCCTTTTCCCTGCGGTGGGGAGATGCAGACCGCCCCGACTCCGCAGCAGCAGGGAGGCCCCACATTCCAGACCCCAATCAGACGGCCAACTCCTCCTCCTAGCCCCCCTGCTCCAGCAGGCCGCAGAGAACGGGGGTGTGAGAAGACTCCAAACCTCCCTCCACCCGCTCATATGTAGTGCTGTTGCATGTGTGTTCTAAGGTGCATTTAAAACCCAGGAGGACATGGAGCTACCTGCCAGAGAGCAGCAAGTAAGCGCATAGCCCCAACTGATAGCCCCCAATGTCTACGTGTATTTAAAATTGAGAGGTGGGCAACGACGCCAGGGGTGAGGTGTACACCCTGATGGTAATTTGGAGTCCGTGTAGCGTGCCCACCCCCAAGATCCTATATGTATGTGTTATGAGAGTGTGAGTAATGTGAATGTCTAAGTTGTGAGATAAAATTGAGGCACAGGCAGCCAGAAGGGGACAGATGCCTCCCCTGCACCCTGGTGACACATCTTTACCCCAAGGCCCTGCATGTGTGGGTGATTGTGTTGGAGTGGGAAGAGGGAGGCAGCTGGAGATGGGGGGGAGGAAGGGAGGAGCAAGTGACCCAGCTTAAGTTTATTTTTAGAGGTTGGGGTTTTGCCAAAATCTGCATTTGAGTCCACTTCCCTGTGACTGCCCAGTCGTGACAAATGTATTCACTCAATGTCTTCACTGTTTTTCTAGCCTAGCAAGGCCTCTTCACCTGTCCCTCCTGCACTTTCCTGCTCATTGTGTCAGATGTTTAGTTACTCTTCGACCTCATTTAGCAGTAATGATACTTGTAACAAATGTAGCATATTTGCAGATCTGGAGGCCTGGATTGCTGAATTGGAGTCTCTGCTTTGCACCCTTGAAAAACCCATAGCTAGCCAGGCCCCTGTAGCTGGTGCAGCTGAAGATAGCGTAGGCCCCGCTAGCTTTTCCCCGGCAGACCCCAAGCAGCTGGGGAAAAAGGACAGCTGGTGATGGAGAGGAGGGAGCATAGTCTTAAACGAAAGCCACAGGTACACCACCAACCTGTTCATGTATCTAACTGCCCCCCCCCATTCTGCGACCTATCCGCTGGGTATCAAACTCTGATAAGTGGAGATTCTGTTCTGAGATGTAAAGCTAGAGACACCAGCAACCATAGTCAATTGACTTCCAGGGGCCAGAGCAGGCGACATTGAGGGAAATTTGAAACTGCTGGCTGAGGGTAAACGTAAATTCAGTAAGATCATAATTCACGTCAGCAGTAATGACACCCGGTTACACCAATCGGAGGTCACTAAAATCAATATTGAATCTGTGTTTAACTTTGCCAAAACGATGTCGACCAGTTGCCTCTGGTCCCCTCCCCAATCAGACCAGGAGTGACATGTTTAGCCACATGTTCTCCTTAACCCTTTAAAACCGGTCAGAGCGGGCACGCTCCGTTTTGCGTAACTATTTTTAAATCCCGGTAGCACTGCAACCACGTAAGCTAGCGCAATAATTTTTTTTGCATATGAAACCGGAGGAGTTGTACTTACATCTTATGCCATCAGCTTGTCCTAGGTCAGTTTCCTTCCACATATGGCTTTGCAAAAACGACATAAAAAGCGCTTGCAGCAACAAAAACATAATATTCCAGAAACACTGTGGCGTGGGTGTGGTCTCTGGCCAGCTGCAGAGGAGGGGTGACACAGTGAGCTCCCGGGGCGGCGCAGGGTTGGGGTGAACAGGTGTGCTGGGATCTGACATTGATTGTGTGTCTTTATATGTTGGCAGTGACAGTCGGAGGGGGAGCGGATGTGACAGCAGAGAGAGAGCGGGAGTGTCTGTGTCAATGAAACCACAACATCCAATAAAAGTTCTGCTGTCAATATATTCGCTCCAGCATATGTTTATTGGGTCCAACACTACAAACACGCTTTGCCGATCCGATCAGCTGTTTGTAACACTTCCTACGTCCATCAGCGTGAACTATCATATGTCCGCCATGACCTGCCCGAAACCGGAAGTGACGTCATTTCGCGGAAATGTGGGTTGTTGTTTTTTTTTTTTTTTGTACCATCAAGGCCTCATGAGCCTATACTGGTGTTTTTAAAAGTTATGTTTGACTTTATGACTTTTTGTGTCTGTTCTGGGAAGCTTAGGACTCATATTGCACTGCTGGAAATAGTTTATTTTGATGCATATGCTGTTTTTTTGCAAATTTGCATTATAATATTTTTCGTTTTTCCTGCAGTGTATAGAAATTGGTGTATTTCAAAAATAAAACTATGAAGACACTCAAAATAAATTTCCTGTGGTGGGAAACTATTTTGTGCAACTTTTTTATATTTACAGTTTTGAGGGATAAGCCTCTTAAATTTCTCTAACTAGAAATATATGTTAAAAAAAACAAAAATGATTTTAAATTTTCTTGTAGTTTATTGCACTTTTTTGCAATTTATGTAATTACTATGCACTTAATGCAGACATATTATTAAAATTTAGGCTGTAATGGTTGTATTGATGTATAGCAAATTGAAATGCTCCCAAAAATGGCTCCACAGCATTTAAAAATATAGTATAAGCTCTGGCGGACTTGGTTCTATGGTAGGTCTTAAAGGGTTAAATTGCAAGCTGTCTGAGTGGTGTCCAAAAAAAATATGTGGGCTTCATAGATAATTGGCAAACGTTCTGGAGGAAACCTGGTCTTGTTAGGAGAGACGGCATCCATCCCACTTTGGATGGAGCAGCTCTCATTTCTAGAAATATGGAAAAACTTACTAAACCCCCAAAAATATGACTATTCAGAGTTGGGACCAGGCAGACCAAGCAGAGTTGCAGTCTTGCACGCCTCTGTAGCTTCTCTCCTCCTGTTACACCCCCCCACACACACACACTGTGTCAGCTCCCAAAAAGACACAAACAAATTTAAAAACCAGCAAAAAAACCACCTAAACATAAATCACAGAAAAAGAACAATACAGTATCCACATCTGAAGCAAAGAGTAAAACAGTGAAATGTGGATTATTAAATATTAGGTCTCTCTCCTCAAAGTCTCTGTTAGTACATGACTTAACAATTGATCAACAAATCGATTTACTTGCCTGTTTGTTTAAATGAATCAACACCCCCGAGTCATTCTAACTACCAGAAACCTCGAAGCACAGGCAGAGGGGGCGGTGTGGCAGCAATCTTTCACACCAGCCTATTAATCAACCAAAGACCAAGACAGACTTTTAATTCATTTGAATGCCTGATGCTTAGCCTTGTCCACCCCAGCTGTAAAACTCAGAAACCAGTCTTACTTGTTATCATATATCCTCCACCTGGGCCTTACACAGAGTTTCCCTCTGATTTCTCAGACTTTTTATGTGATTTAGTGCTCAGCTCAGATAAAATAATTATTGTGCGTGATTTTTAACATCCATGTAGATGGTAAAAATGACAGCCTCAATATGGGATTTAATCTGTTATTAGACTCAATTGGCCTCTCTCAATCTGTAAAAGAACCCACTCACCACTTTAATCACACTCTAGATCTTGTTTTAAACATATGGCATAGAAACTGAACATTTAACAGTGCTTCCTGAAAACCCTCTCCGGTCTGATCATTTCCTGATAACATTTACATTTACAATAATTAATTACACAGCAGTGGGGAGATTTCATCACAGATGACTTTCTGAAAGTGCTGTAACTAGGTTGAAGAATATAATCAACCCAGTGTTATCATCATCAATGCTCTGTACCAACACAAAGTAGAGCAGCTACCTGAACACTACTCCAACAGAGGTCTATTATATAATCTTAAATATGATCAACCTATCTCCAATAAGCCAGATAACACACACCAATTACTTAAACTGCAGGAATGTCTTACATTTCAATAAAAATAAACAATAGTGAAATTAACCTCAAGAGAATCATATTAATAAATAAAAGGTTTTTGTGTTATCTGACTATTATTGAGGGGTATACAGATCTTAAATAAATCTGTTTTATTGATGTTTTTTTTCATTTTAATATTAATAACTAAAATGACATCTATGGTGTTACTTGTCAATTTCGACCCATAGATATTTACATCAAGAAAATACAAAAAAGGTTCTTTTTTTTCCAGCAGTAGACCTTCAATATAAACTGAAAAAAAAGAAAAGTCCACTTCTCCTTTGTTTTGGTTATAGTCGTGGGTAATTGTGGGCTTTTTATCACTTCCCGATGATACAGCTGCGTCTTTGTGAAGTTTCCTTTGTGAAGTTCTTGTCCGAGGTCATAACCGGGAAAAAAATATATAATAAAAAAAATATCACAATTGATATTGTGACCCTACAGTCCCGTCGTCATATTGAGGACCACACATTTTCACTGGTTCTTCTCAGGGGTGCCACTCGCAGCTTTGCCTGTGAAAAGCTGTACATTCCAGGCATAGTTGGTTTTTGCATCACAGACTTCCCAGATTTTTTATTCCGTATTTCCCTGGCTTACTGGGTATGTATTGCCACAAGGGGCATTTTCCTCAAAGTGGACAAGACGTTCATCCACTGTCACCTCTGGCCCTGGGATGAACATCAGCGGAAAGAAGCTGCACCCATCTCTCTCAGACATCCCTGATGGGAGCAAGCTTGTCAGATCTCACTCTGGTCTCTCTGTTGTCGAATCCGAGGACTCTTGATATCATTTGAAATGTGTGAAATGATATTGTTGCCCGGAAAATGCTTCTGCTTGTCGATGCGTCCCATAGACTATCAGTGGCCTCACTGCAGCATATGTAGACTCCAGCAAGAAGAACAACAATGAGAGCATCCAGGTATTCCTCATCAATATGTTAACACATTTTGCCATGGACTTTTTTTTCCTTCAAGGTTCATCATAGTAATAATGATCCTTTTTAGTGACAATGGCATAAATAGCTCAAAACATCTCTTGATGTCACTGACTCTGGTCAGAGCAAACCTTGTGATTCCAGGGGTCATTTTGATGACATTTGCAGCAGCTGCCCTGCCATCTACATCATGAGGTACTGAGCTCCAAAAGATCTTACCATTTTTGGACTTGTCTGTGTCTTCTGGATGATAGTCCACATTGTCTTCCTCCTTAGAAACCTGCCCATCTGAATCGCAATGCTGCTCTGTGTCCTCTCCTTCCTTTTCACCAAAGATATGATCCAGAACTTGGCTCACTGTAAATCTTCTTCTCATTTTTGTATGCTGCAAATTACAAATGTGCACTCTGGAAGTCAAATGGCCACTTAAATAAGTGAATTCACCTCAGATATCTTGTTTTGTTTTTGTGCAGGCAACATGCAAAACGAGAATCTCCTAAAGCTCATAGGATTAGGAGAGGAGCTGGCTGTCAGTGTGTCAGCTGACAGTGCACTTATGATTTCAGTTTTGGCTCTAATTATTGCTTTATACTCATAATATTATAACTGGATTGAAACAGACCCTAACGACACAAAGACCATAATTTCAACTAGAGCATTTTATAATTAAGTGAAAAGAATTTTTTTTGTTTTATTTTGTAGAAATAGAGGTTCCTGATTTAACTATGTAAAAGAATGAACATGGTTTTGTTGTGGTTAAATGCCTGTTAAACTTGGGATCGGAACCATGGGTTTATTTTGAAAGATTTGATTTTAGAACCTTTATTTTGAAAATCCGCAGTGGAAGTCTGCTACTGGTAAACTGGTTTTCCCTAAGCTTATCCCGTTAGTAGCAATGAAGCTTTTGCTGTGGTAAGTTCTTCCTCAGTCCGCGCTGACCGAACATGAGTTTAAAACATATTTGAAAAATCCTCATTGAGGTTAACATGACAGTGCATTAACAGCATGAACTGCTCATACAGTAGCATCTGAGGAGATTTCAGTTTTATGATCTTGTTTTGAAATTACTGGGTTAGACGGTAGGGAAAAATGGACACGCTGAGCTAGCAGCTAACAGCTAGAGGAGACTGTCGTGTCTAATAATTTGAAACTTCTCTTGATAGTTTGGGCGGAATCCTGTTGCTGGAAACCCATGGTTACTCATGTCCCATGTTATTGCAGGTATGTGTATTTTGAAACATGTATTTGGTTGAGCTGCAGGCTAATTCTGTTTAAGAAATACTGCTTATTAAGTTTTGCCCAGTAGATGACAGCATTGTTCCATTTACTATTGTACATGAAAGGAAATTTTGGCTTTGGTCTGGAAGTTTATTTATTTTCACATGAATGTGAATTTAAGTGAATTAATTTCTCTTTTTTTACCTAAACCACAATGCAGTAATATTTATTATTTTATTTTCCGTAATAAGTTTTGTTGCCATTTTATTTTTCAATCAATATTTGGTTTTTATTTATTTTAAGAAAACTAAGAGTTCCACTATACGATCATTAGCTTATCCCATTAGTAGCAATGAAGCTTTTGCTGTGTTTGGCCAGAATCCTGTTGCTGGAAACCCATGGTTACTCATGTCCCATGTTATTGCAGAGACCCACAAAAGGGGAATAAACCACGCCTGAGCTCTACCCATCTCGAGTCCAGGGAGTTTTACTCATACAGCACCGGACATAGAGGCTGAGTGGGGTTACACTGACAATGTCAAAAAGCCTTGACTAAAAAAACAAATCACATAAATTTGTTTATTGTATTTTATTTAATTTTTTTATTATTATTTTTTTAATACATTTGAAATTTAAAATGGGTCGGTGTTGACCCTAACACGAGAGGAAGGTTAATCCAAAATGCTGCAGCAAGAGTACTGACAGGGACTAGAAAGAGAGAGCAGATTTTTCCTCTATTTGCTTCCCTTCATTGGCTCCCTGTTAAATCCAGAATTGAATTCAAAATCATGCTCCTCACATACAAGGTCTTAAATAATCAGGCCCCATCTTATCTTAATGACCTTGTTGTACCATATTGCACCCTTTTAGAGCACTTTGCTCTCACACTGCAGGCTTACTTGTTGTTCCTAGAGTATTTAAAAGTAGAATGGGAGGCAGAGCTTTTAGTTTTCAGGCCCCTCTTCTGTGGAACCAGCTTCCAGTTTGGATTCGGGAGACAGACACCATCTCTACTTTTAAGATTAGGCTTAAAACTTTCCTTTCTTCAAAAGCATATAGTTAAGGCTGGACCAGGTGACCCTGAATCCTCCCTTAGTTATGCTGCAATAGGTGTAGGCTGCTGGGGGATTCCCATGATGCAATGTGTATTTCTTCTAACTCACTATGTGTTAATAGACCTGTCTGCACTGAATCATTCAATTCAATTCAATTCAATTCAATTTTATTTATATAGCGCCAAATCACAACAAATGTCGCCTCAAGGCGCTTCATAGATACAGAGAAAAGCCCAACAATCATATGACCCCCTATGAGCAAGCACTTTGGCGACAGTGGGAAGGAAAAACTCCCTTTTAACAGGAAGAAACCTCCGGCAGAACCAGGCTCAGGGAGGGGCGGCCATCTGCTGCGACCGGTTGGGGTGAGAGAAGGAAGACAGGATAAAAGACATGCTGTGGAAGAGAGACAGAGATTAATAACAGATATGATTCAATACAGAGAGGTCTATTAACACATAGTGAGTGAGAAAGGTGACTGGAAAGGAAAAACTCAATGCATCATGGGAATCCCCCGGCAGCCTACGTCTATTGCAGCATAACTAAGGGAGGATTCAGGGTCACCTGGTCCAGCCCTAACTATATGCTTTAGCAAAAAGGAAAGTTTTAAGCCTAATCTTAAAAGTAGAGATAGTGTCTGTCTCCCGAATCCAAACTGGAAGCTGGTTCCACAGAAGAGGGGCCTGAAAACTGAAGGCTCTCCCTCCCATTCTACTTTTAAATACTCTAGGAACAACAAGTAGGCCTGCAGAGTGGGAGCGAAGTGCTCTAATAGGGTAATATGGTACTACAAGGTCATTAAGATAAGATGGGGCCTGATTATTTAAGACCTTGTATGTGAGGAGCAGGATTTTGAATTCAATTCTGGATTTAACAGGAAGCCAATGAAGGGAAGCCAAAACAGGAGAAATATGCTCTCTCTTTCTAGTCCCTGTCAGTACTCTTGCTGCAGCATTTTGGATTAACTGAAGGCTTTTCAGTGAGTTTTTTGGACATCCTGATAATAATGAATTGCAGTAGTCCAGCCTGGAAGTAATAAATGCATGAACTAGTTTTTGAGCATCACTCTGAGACAGGATATTTCTAATTTTAGAGATGTTGCGCAAATGGAAGAACGCAGTCTTACATATTTGTTTAATATGTGCGTTGAAGGACATATCCTGGTCAAAAATGACTCCAAGGTTCCTCACAGTCATCATATCACTGTCACAGTCATCAATCATACTTGTTATTAATCTCTCTCTCTTCCACAGAATGTCTTTATCCTGTCTTCCTTGCCTCACCCCAACCGGTCACAGCAGATGGCCGTCCCTCCCTGAGCCTGGCTCTCAGTGATCAGCGATCAATCACTGTTTGATTAGAATCAATCACACTGATCGAAACGTGTGTGTCACAGGTGGATTTTGGAGATTCAATTCAATTTAATTTATATTCCGCCAAATCACAATAGTGATTTTCAATACTGTAATTTTCTGCTGCTCATTCCTGTGCAATATCCCATCTGCCCTCCCATCATATTTCTTTTCAAGATTTTCTTATTTAATCACTAGTGTACATATATTTATATTTATATTTATATTTATAGATACATATATATTTAGTCATCTTTTCTCTTTTACCATGTCTCTCTAATATTTTGCTCCTTACTATTTTTCTATTTTATTTTATTTTATTATATTTTATTATATTTTCTCCTACTGTATCATGCTGCTGAGTGACTGCTGCTCGTCAAACACATTTCATTGCAATGTTGACCCTGTGCTAACTTGCATATGAAAAATAAAACTGAAACTGAAACTGAATAGTCGCCTTAAGGTGCTTTATATTGTAAAGTAGACCCTACAATAATACATACAGAAAAAAAAACAACAACAATCATTTGACCCACTATGAGCAAGCAATATGGCGACAGTGGGCAGGAAAAACTCCCTTTTAACAGGAAGAAACTTCCGGCAGAACCAGGCTCAGGGAGGGGCGGCCATCTGCTGTGATAGGGAGATGATGTAAATATCTGAGTGAAGATGAAGCTGAAATGACTTTAAGACTAAAACTGAACTCAAACAATTCAAAAGCAGATTCAGACCCTCTGATTGTAATCAGATTACAGCTGAATCATGAGATTTCAAATGTAAAGTTAGGACTCATCTGATCAAAGTTCAAGCTGCTCAATGATGAGCATGGACATTATAATAAATGATGGATTTTGTATAGCCTTTACTGAGTCTGTGATAATGACAGAGTGACCCACACTGATTCAAATTCTTCTTCCTCCTGTTATTATCACGCTCTGCACTGACGCATCTTCATATTCCTGCTCCTCTGGATCCACACGGAGCATCTGCTCTTTATCTACCTACCCGTTGGCATGGTGAATGGTAGTATCGGGCTCCATAACTCAAACTGAGCATGCTCAGAGCTGATTGACCTGACTCTGATCAGCTGATCTGGAACAGGAAGCTGCTTCCTGGAATATACCTTATTATCTAATATGAGCTGATTCTTATTATTAATACCTTATTCTCCTCATAGAGCACTGCGCTCTCAGACTGCAGGCTTACTTATGCTTCCTGGGATATTAAAAAGTAAAAGTTTAAACACTTACACCAATCATCAGTGTGATGTCGTCAGTAAATGTCTCAGCCTCTTGCTCACATGACAGCATCTGACTACCTGACCAGCTAGCATTACCCAGCATGTCGTGCAACAGTGTCAGTTTGTAAATGTGCAATAATTCCTGCTCCAAACTGTTATGTTTCACAGATTTCTGGGTGCTGTGATCTTTGACCTGCTAAAGAGAGTCAGCTGTGGATTATTCATTGCTGTGCCTGATACTTGAAACGCTACACAATTCATCAGAGTCCCCTCTCTCTGACTTAGGAAAGGTTGGCGGGCCGCGTGTGCGCCACGGGCCTTATGTTGAATATCACTGTTTGAAATGTGAACATTGTTCTGCTACAGTCAATGGACTAAACCAGAGAAGAAGACAACAGACTTTACCATGAAGATCCTCAGTGTGGACAGGTATAATATCAGCACAACTTTCACATCATATTCACCTCAGCAAACTAAAAAATGCTGACTGACCTCAGAGTTTCAAGTCCACATCCTGGACTCTCCAGAAAACCACAAAGCTGCTTCACTCCTGAATCATTCAGCTTGTTGTTGTCACTCAGGTCCAACTCTCTCAGATGGGAGGGGTTGGACTTCATTGCTGCTGCCAGATAATCACCGCTGATCTCTGACAAACCACAGCTCCTCAATCTGTAAACAGAATCAAAGATGTAAGTTTATTAGAAAATGTGTGTGCTTGAAATCATTCAGTGTTTCATCATCTGTTCAGAGCTGAAAAAGGTTCAGAATGTGGAAGTTTAGAAAATGGAAACTCCAAACAGCTGAAGTCAACAGGAAGCAGCTTGAAAACAAACAGCAAGAGAAAAAACAATGAATATTTCACATTAAAGTCAAACATTTCTAACAAGAGTATTTTAAAGACAGCGTCACTGATGATCATCTTCTGTACATTCAAAAACATGAAGTTCATGGAGACCCACCAGGTCAGCTGATCTGTGGACAGCACCGGCATCTTTAACTAAGTGTGAGAGGTGAGCAGTCTTTGGAAGCCTTTACTGTCTAATAGTGATGTTTAAACGATGACTCAGAGCAGGATTTTGATCATTATTTTGCTTTTCTGCTATTATTATGTCTAGCTTATGCTTCACAGATATTCTCTGAGATATTCTCTGAAATGTTTCCCACTGTTGGAAAAACTTTCACAGTTTCTTCATAAAGAAGATGTCCTGTGGAGTCCATCTGGAAATTTGGGGGTTATATTTTACAGCAATTTCACCTTTGAAAAACAGATTAGCTCAGTTGTACAGCGGTCTTTCTTCAAACGGAGGCTTTTATCTAAGGTGAGATTGTTTTTATCATTTAAAAACTTTGAACGGGCAATCCATGCTTTTATTACATCCCAGCTGTATTATAGTAACTCCTTATATGCTGGAGTTAGCCAGTCCTGCCTGGCAAGACTGCAGTTGGTCCAGAATGCTGCAGCTTATCTTCTGACACGTACTAAAAGACGTGAACATATTTCCCCGGTGCTTGTCTCTCTCTTCACGGGCTCCCTGTTCACTTCAGAATTAATTTTTATTTTTTTATTTTTTTTTTTTTTGAATTTTAAAATTTTATTGTTGACTTACAAAGCCCTAAATGGAGAGACTCCCGGGTACTTGCAGCCTTATCAGCCGTTTGCAGTCGTTGCGTCTAAGCCGTGGAATAATCTATCCCTACACATCAGACAGGCTCCTTCTCTCAGTCTTTTTTAATCTTATCTTAAAATACATTTGTATTTACTGGCTTTTAATACAGTATGAGAGTCATTTGTTATTTCATATTTGATGCTTGGTACCAATATTATAAGTTATTTTACTAGGTATATTGTTTTTCTGTACAGCACTTTGATCAACGTTCCTGTTGTAATTAAATGTGCTATGTAAATGAATAAACTATAACTATCTGTGATAATATGTTAAACACTGAATTATGATTCATATGTAAATGTACTGCCTGTTAATTATTGATGAGAACATAATCAGTAAATATAAAGGCCAGCTGACAGCCTGTGTACAAACAGACTTCAGCCATATGAGTGTGAGTGAATGAGAGCACACAGGACACTCTGATCTCTGAATGTGTGTGACTTAGTGAAAAAAGAGGATTGTACTGAATATATAGTGACTGACAAACAGAGTTTTAAAGAGAAAGGTGTTTGGATTAAAATGGATTATGCTAAGTGAATGTGTGAAGATTATTCAGATGTGAAACAGAGAGAGAGAGAATGATAATAAGGTGGGGCTGAAGATCAGAGAATGTCATGTAAACGCCTGATTGGTGGACTAGATATCAGACCGACAGTTTCAAAGTTTTCCCTGTGGATTATAACTTTAAGAAGATGTGACATTTATCAAGGAATCCTGCTCTCCGGATTATTTCCATGAACACTAAGCTGGAACACATCTACAGTACTGGAAGTGGCCATCTCACCACCAAACTCTCTGTGTACATTCACTTTTTAACCCGTTGTGAAACAATTAAGGTGTAAATTGGAGTACCTATGTTAGTGCCTCTAATAGGTTGCTTTAATCCTTCCAAGTAATATCTTCCGTTAGAGTCTGCGGTCCAGGCTTCTAAAACCATCCTAGCTTAACAAGTACTACAATCTAGAGGAGAGCTGCACTAACAGGTGTGACTGATAAGATCTGACCTGCAAGGTGTCATAGTCCTGTGTCTTTTTGACAAATTGTTTGTCAGTTTCTGGTGTTTTACTGTTTTGTTGATGTTTTGTGTTATGGTTCATATTCAGATTCAGTAGCAGTCTTAGTTGGTCTTTTTTGAGTTTCTTATATTCACTGCTTAGTTCCTTCATTATTTAGTATTTTCTCCTTGTGTCTTTGCTTTCTGTGTTTATATATGTTGTGCGAGTTCTTATATCTTGTTTCCCTCCTCATGTTTCATTCTCCCCCAGTCCGCCATGTCTCTCTCATCTCCTCTCTCTCTCTCCCTCATGCTCCTTCATCTTCCCTCGCTCCCTCTCGTCTGCCTTACCTTCACTCCTGCGTCATGTTCCTCCATTTCCTGTTTTATTGTGAAGGTCTCGTATTTACATGTTCGGTGTGTCTAGTTTTGATTCCCCTGTGGCGTCATGTTAATTTGTGTCAGCTGTATTCCCCATGTGTTCTCACTTCCTTCGTTATCCTTCTGTGTATTTATGTCAGTGTCTCCCTCAGTCTTGTGTCGCAATCTCCCTCATTCCCTGCCAGCCTGCCTAGTTTATTTTTTATCCATTAGTTAGTTTTTCCTTGTGTCTGGCAATCTGGCTGTTTTGAGTTTACTTTTCACATCCTGGAGTCTGCATTTTGGGTTCTCCATTCCTGCCTGCCCCACACAGTTTATAGCACACGGATACTCATGTTTATTTATATCATGATGAGCAGGGAAGTTATGGACATCAAGTCTGTCAGGCTACCCCAGTCCCCTCACCCACATCAGCTCAGAATGCTGCATTATCTACTGAGTAGGACTCAGAGGGTCAGGGATCAGAAGTTCTACAAAGAGTAGAACAAGACTTCCTGTATAGAGGTCTGTGGGCCTACTGACCCACAGTGTCAGCACAACTTTCACATCATATTCATCTCAGCACAACTAAAACATGCTGACTGGCCTCAGAGTTTCAAATCGACATCGTGGATTCTCCAGAAGAACACACAGCTGCTTCACTCCTGAATCATGCAGCTTGTTGTAGTCTCCACTCAGGTCCAGCTCTCTCAGATGGGAGGGGTTGGACTTCAGTGCTGCTGCCAGATAATCACAGCTGATCTCTGACAAACCACAGCTCCTCAATCTGTAAAAGAATAAAAGATGTTTATTAGAAGTTTGTGCTTGAAATCATTCAGTGTTTCATAATCTGTTTAGAGCTGAAGAAGGTTCAGAATGTAGAAGTTTAGAAAATGGAAACTCCAAACAGCTGAAGCCAACAGGAAGCAGCTTCAGACAAACACAACAAGAGAAAAAAAGTTGTGTTTTTCCTTCCAGGAACCACATGACTTCACTTTTAAAGGTGAAGTGTGAAAGAAATGGACATATTTGAAGTCCAACAACACCTTTTTCCAGTCACATTATTAAAGCAGATAAACTGCAAGCTCATTTTCATTCCAACAAGTCGTCTTCTGACCTGGACTAACAACACTGGTTTCTATGTGCAGCTGGCTGTGAGACCAGTGCTCAGGGACCGTCTACAAAGTGCAACACTGAAAGAACATCTGATCATCTGAAACCAAAGATGGGGTCCATCCAAGAGACAGGAAACAGAACCAACAAAATAATAAAGAGCACTATTTGATTTTCTAACATTTCAGGTCTCCAAGCCAAACATATTAAAAACATGAGTATATATATGTTTCAGACGCAGCTGACATAAGGAATTGCGCCATGCGTATGGAACTAGCTGTCTGTTTTTGAAAATCCTGGGGGGAAAACCGCGGTACCTGAAAGAGGAAGTAGCTCTGGTTATCAGAGTTTAACAGATGCACTGCGACGCCTCAAGAGCTCAGACCTCACATAACTGTGGATACTGTCTGTTTGCTTTCCCATTCACACGTTAATAAAAGGTGTTGATTACGTGTCTGTAGACTTTGTTAATCAAAATTCCACCACAGTGTAAATAGACTGCAGAGTCCTGGCCTGATGAGTTATTTCTGTGTTGTGCCATCTGCTTTGCCAGGTTTTGTTTGTTCCCCCGATTTATAAGTCATGGCAATCCTCCTGGCACTTAACAGCGTACACTACATTACTGTTTGTGACTGGGGACTAGTGATGTGCGGATCGATCCTGAAATATCGATTCCTCCGATACCAGTCATTTATGTTCTGGAATCGATTCTCACATTAAAATATCGATATTTTAGTAATTTAAAGTAAATTTGTAGTTTATCATTAACAGGAACACAATGGAAAGAAACTATAACATTCGGATTGTCTACATTCAAAGGAACTACTTCCTCTTCCGCCTTTCATAGTCATGTGCAAAATATGGCTGTATAAATGTCTCGTAGCCCCTTAGCGCACTCACAACAATAGTTGAGCGTAATCGTAGTCACGTGTGGACTTATTTTACCCCCACAAACAGCTGAGACGTGGTTTGCGATACATGTGGCAAAAAAGTGCTCCAAGAGTGTTGTGGTGTGAATAAGGCACGGCGGGTCCAGGGATCAGCGTTTTGAGACATTTTATTTACGACACCAAAACCACCCCGCAACCCCTGAGTCCTCGTGTTTTTAAACTTGGTGGACGTGATTAAGGATGCCGTGCAGGTGCGACCGCCCTCCCTGCAAGGCACCGCAGGCCACGCCCCACCACATACCCCCATCACCCGACTGAGGCCGGGGAGCCATCCGGCCGAACCTACTCCCCCCACCGCGAGCGGGAGAGGGGATCAGCCCGGACCGTCGGCACCCCCGGGCCCTGGCCTAGCGAGAGGGAGGTGTCTGTTCTGGTGGCCGCCCACTTATCCAGTGGCGCCGGTGATGAGGTGGGTCCGGGGGTCGCCCACGTATCCACACCACACGCCGGCCTCTGGTGGAGGCGAGGCCGCTCTGCTCCGCCCGCCGACCTCGGGTTTCGGTGGCGCGGACTCCCCTTGCACGGGCACCTCCGACTTATCCCGCGGCTCCTCGAGCGCCGCCTCCGCTGCCTCTCCCGGCTGGAGCGGCTCCTCGGGCGCCGCCTCCGCTGCCGCCGCCTCAAGCAGCTCCTGGCATGGCTCCTCCGTCACCACCCACGGCTCCTCTCCCTCCAGCCGGCGCAGACCCTCGCCCGTCTCGTCCTCCGCCTCCGATTGGAGCGGCTCCTCCACCGCTCCCGGCAGCTGCAGCCCTTCACCCGGCTGTTCCTCCTCCTTCGACAGGCTCGGACCCCCCGCGTGACTCGTCCACCACCTCCGGCTGCCGAGGTGCCTCCACCGCTTTACCACCGTCAGTATACCCCGGTGGGGGTGGCGGCGTCGAGGTCGCCCAGGCCTGGAGCAGCGCTGCCAGCTCCGCCATCTTCCCCAGGTGGCGTTCGCTCTCCTTCCGCAGCTCTTCCTGTTGGCGACGCACCTCCGCCGCCTGCTCCCGCTGGGTGGCCGCTATTTCGGCCACCATCTGGGCCAGCTCCTCCCTTCCCTGGCTCCGGTAAGGACCCGCCATGCCGCCTCCTGGGTTTCGGCACCAGTGTGGTGTGAATAAGGCACGGCGGGTCCAGGGATCAGCGTTTTGAGACATTTTATTTACGACACCACCACCACCCCGCAACCCCTGAGTCCTCGTGTTTTTAAACTTGGTGGACGTGATTAAGGATGCCGTGCAGTATATGAGCGACTTTGGTCTTTGCGATGCATGGCGCTCCCTTCACCCCACCAGTAAGGAATATACTTTTTTTTCACATGTTTATCACTCCTACTCTCGTCTGGATTATTTTTTGGTCAGCAGCTCACTGCTGAGTGACGTTTCAGACACTGAGATTCACCCTATAACTGTCAGCGATCATGCTCCTGTATCTTTAACACTAATGCACAAGAATAATACTATGCCAAGTAAAAACTGGAGATTTAATACATCACTGCTTAAAGATGAAGACTTTATTAAATATTTTAAAAAAGAGTGGACTTCATATTTAGACTTTAATGACACTCCCGGAACATCAGCTTCTGTTTTATGGGAAGCAGGGAAAGCTGTGATGAGAGGTAAAATAATTTCTTTCTCATCACATAAAAAGAAAAAAGAAAACAAAAATATTCAGGAATTAGAAAAAACCATCAAATCACTAGAAGAAGCCTACGCGTCCCACCAAGATCAGGAAACATTGAACAAAATACGCAAAACAAAACTAGAATTAAATGAGATAATTGATAAAAAAACAAAATTCTTAGTACAAAGACTACGCTTACAAAATTATGAACATAGTAATAAATCCGGTCAATTTCTAGCAAACCAGCTAAAAATAAATAAAGAAAAAACAACTATATGTGCTGTTCAAGATTCATCTGGGAACAATATATGAATCGAAACAAATAAACAACATTTTCAGGGATTTCTATAAAACGTTGTATTCACCACAAATAAACCCATCTAAAAAGGAAATTGATCAATTTTTAGACAACATAACTCTCCCAAAATTATTAGACTCTCAAGCAATGGCACTGGATTCGCCACTGACATCAGGTGAACTCCAGGAAGCCCTGATAAGTATGTCCAATAATAAGGCTCCAGGTCCAGACGGCTTTCCTGCAGAATTCTACAAAGAATTCTGGACGATTCTAGCACCAGTTTTTTACAGAACGTTGTTAGAAATCAAAGAAAAGGGCAGACTTCCATCAAATATGAATTCTGCAAACATTAATCTCCTGCTAAAACCAGGCAAAGACCCTGTATATCCCTCAAGCTATCGTCCAATATCCCTTATTAATGTAGACCTCAAAATAATCTGCAAAGCTCTCTCGAAGAGACTAGAGAAAATAACCCCCCTTTTAATTCATCCTGACCAAACTGGTTTCATAAAAGGTAGGCACTCATCAACAAATACACGTAGATTACTTAATTTGATAGATTACTCATACAGTAAAAACCTTGAAACTACAATATTTTCCTTAGATGCAGAAAAAGCGTTTGACAGAGTTAACTGGAAATTTCTATTTGCGACTTTACACAAATTTGGTTTTGGATCTTCTTTCATCAACTGGTTAAAAATATTATATAATTCCCCAACAGCTTGTGTCAGAACAAATGACCAGACATCCTCCAGCTTATGTCTCCTGAGGGGCACCAGGCAGGGATGCCCACTCTCCCCTTCACTGTTTGCAATTTTTATCGAACCACTAGCAGCAGCAATTAGACAGAATTCAGCAATTAAGGGCATAAAATGCAAGAACGTGGAACATAAAATCAGCCTTTATGCTGATGATGTGTTACTCTTTCTCCAAAATTCACAAACCAATATCTCTGGGGTGATTGAACTGATAAACTCTTTTGCAAGAATATCAGATTACTCAATTAACTGGTCAAAATCTACAGTCCTTCCTATTAATTGCTGCTTCCATAATTCCTCTTCTACTCCACTGCAATCGGGAAATATAAAATATTTAGGTATTAATATTTCTCCCAAGCTTGCAGATCTAACTAAATTAAACCATACCCCACTTTTAAAGAAAGTAGAAGGTGATCTGGCTAGATGGAAATGTCTACCCATATCACTCATTGGAAGGGTTGCTGCTATAAAAATGATGGTATTACCAAAAAATAAATTATTTATTCTCAATGATCCCAACTAAACCGCCACAAGATTGGTTCAGATCTCTAGATTCATATATGTCCAAATTCCTTTGGAAAAATAAGCCCCCACGTATAAGCTTAAAAACACTACAAAAGACCAAGGATAAAGGAGGATTAGAACTACCTAACTTTCAGCACTACTTCTTAGCCAACAGGCTTCAGTTTATCTCAGGATGGCTAAAACATACCCTCTTAGATGAACCTTGGCTAGATGCAGAACAAGCACTTTGCAATAATCTAGAGATTTCAGATCTACCATTTATCAGCTCAAACATCCAACGACATGAATGCTTCAAAAGCATCAACATCAGCTCTTCTCTGACAGCATGGTGGGAGTTTCTGAAATTGACAGAGTCTTCATTAATCCCATGCAAACGTACACCTATCTGGAACAACCCTGACATATTACAAAACAATAATATGATAAACTTTTCAGATTGGAATGGTAAAGGAATCAAATATGTAGAACATATACTAGAAGGAACAGAATTTATTTCATTTGACAGACTAGTTACACAATATGGGATCAACAAGAAAAGATTTTTAGAATATCAACAAATTAAATCCATAATAAAAAAGAAATTTAAACCGGGTCAAGTTGAACTACAAACACCACCAAGTGTGGTTCAATTTCTTACTCTTAAAACCCCCAAATTACTATCCAAAATATACAGAATGCTTTCTAAAACAGATGAATCAATATCACTTCCTATTGCAAAATGGGAAGCGGATTTATCAGTTAACTTAGACCAAAACTTCTGGTCTCAGATTTGCTTAAAAACCTTTCATCTAATCAGAAATCCCAGTCTTCAATTAATTCAATACAAAATACTACATAGAGTGCACTATACAGGTCATCGGATGTTCAAGATGGGCTTTGCATCTACCACCAACTGCTCACACTGCCAAACTGTCATGGTCCCTGTGCCTCCCCGGCCAGCCCAGTGTGGCCACAAGTGTTGTTGTTCTCTCACGCTCTCTCTCTCCTACCTGTCTGCCTGGGCGGAGCTCTGACTGGGCTCCTGCCCTTGGCCACGCACCTGCTGCTGATCAAGCGATTGCAGTTCTCTGGCTTTTAAGGCTGGGGCTCTGAGCCATTCGTCGCTGGAATATTGAGTTTGACTCCACGTTAGTGTCATTAGCACCAAGTCCAGTGAGTACATGCCCGCGGTAGTCGAGTGTCCTGACAAGTTGCTTCTTGTTATTTTTCTCCAGGAAGGAGCAGGGAAGACAAGAGCAGCGAGCACGGGGTGCGGGGACACACTGGAGCGAAGACCACGGAGCACGAACTTGTGGGTGAAGACACGACACGGAAGTCAAGGGGAAAACATGGGGTTTATTCTGTGAACTGTTGTAAATAAACGCACTGCCTTCATCACAAGTCCTGCATCTTGGGTCCTCATTCCCCTCATCCCCACGGTCTGCCCCAGAGACCGTGACACAAACCAATTCACCGGACAATTATATCCACGCTCTTTGGTTCTGTCCACCAGTTCAGAAGTTTTGGCGTGAGATATGTGAAGACTTATCAAAGTGTCTGAAATGTAACATTCCAACTTCCCCCTTGGTGTGTTTGTTGGGCAGCTTAGATAATGTCACTTCAGAAAAGAATATAGCCCATATGGTTTTCACTGCCCTATGCATAGCCAAGAAAACAGTCCTCATGAACTGGAAAAATAAAAACAATCTTAATTCTAACCAATATAGAAATTATCTATTAGATTACATCAGTCTTGATACAGCCTCTGCCACCACATCAGATCAATCGCTCTGGGCTCCTCTGATCAGCTCCATCACCTAGTGGGGGTGGGGGGTCATATTTTGGTCTCGCCTTCACTGTTGTGATTGGTGTGGGGGTAGGGTCAGGCTTAGGGCGTCAGGGGGTTCCCCGGGAGCATCTTCCTTGGGGGGCTCAACCCGGGGTAGCGGCCATGGCCAATTAGGGGCTCTGTTGGCTCTTAGGTGGCGGTTTCCTCGTGGCTACGTGCAGCGGGGCTAGGGGAGGGTCTGTGCTGACGGACGGGGGTTACTGACCTGGTAGCCTGGCTGCCCCTGGGTGGGTCCGGGACGGGCGTGAGGTTCTGGGGGCGCTCCGGCTCTGGCCTGGGGCCCTGGCCGGGCCTCGGGGGCCTGGGTCCTGGTTGGTGTGTTGCCGGGGTTGTGGGCGGGTGGGTGTATGGGGGCCCGGCCCTGGCGCGGGGTGCCACCGGTGCATCGAGCCACCTGGGGGGCTCTTCAACTGGGGGGGGGGGGTTGTCACATCTTGCAGGAGCTTTCCTCTCTCAGGAACTCTCTCTGCAAGAGGGGGAGATACAGGAGAGGTGGAGGAAGATCTCAGCCTGGGCGTCTATTGTCTTATGTAGTCTGGAAGATGAGTGGATGATGGGGTGGGCGCAGTTTTCTCTGTGGTGGGGTTGGGTGGACTGCCCCGGGCTCTGTGGGGCCGGGCGGCGCCACTGCACTGGGCCCCGGTTCGGATGGGCCTGGGCCCCCCTTCCCTGGCGGACCGCGGGGTATGGGGGTGCCTACTGGGGTCAGCGGGGGAGCTGGCCCCAGGGAGGGGTCACTTGCCCCTCCCTTCCTTCCCTCCCCATCTCCAGCTGCCTCCCTCTTCCCGCTCCACCACAACCACCCACACATGCAGGGCCTTGGAGTAGGGGTGTGTCACCAGGGTGCAGAGGAGGTAACCCCCCCCTCTGTCCCCTTCTGGCTGCCTCTGCCTCAATTTTATCCCACAACTTAGACATTCACATTACTCACACTCTCATTACACATACATATAGGATCTTGGGGGTGGGCACGTTACACGGAATCCCAATTACCATCAGGGTGTACACCTCACCCCTGGCGTTGTTGCCCACCTCTCAATTTTAAATACACGTAGACATTGAGGGCTAGCAGGAGGGACTATGCGCTTACCTGCTGCTCTCTGGCAGGTAGCTCCATGCCCTCCTGGGTTTTAAAGGCACCTTAGAACACACATACATCAACACTACAATGAGCGGGTGGAGGGAGGTTAGGAATCTTCTCTCACCCTCGTTCTCTGCGGCCTGCTGGAGCAGGGGGGCTAGGAGGAGGAGTTGGCCGTCCGACTGGGGTCCGGAATGTGGGGCCTCCCTGCTGCTGCGGAGTCGGGGCGGTCTGCTTCTCCCCACTGCAGGGAAAAGGGTAACACAACCTGGGTCTGGGTGCAGTTCCCCCCTCCAGGGGCAAGGGTACCTAGACCCGGTTCGTAGAGTACGCTTAGGGAGTGTGATTGTGTGTACAGCGTCTCTTTATGTCTGTCTCCACGTTGGTTGAGTGTGGAGTAAGTGCATATGAGAGCATGAGGGTGGGAATGGATGTTTGTATCTGTGTGTGCCTGTATGTCTGTGTCTATATGTCAGGTTGAGTATCAGACGCCATCTCTCTGAGGACATCTCAGGCCCTCCAAGGTTTAGAGGCCTATCTCCCCCCACCACTTCCCCTGCCGGGGGCGGACTCCCTCAGGCATCGGTGCGTTGGTGGTTCTTTGTGTCCGGGGGTGGGCGTCCAGGTACACACCGGCTCACTCCTTGGCGGCTGCTTATCGGGGCCTGGAGCCTGGGGCTCGCTTGGGCCACTTCGGAGGTGGGGTGCCCCCGGCCTCTCGGCCTGGGGCTCGGTCACTCAGGCACAGCTGGCTGCCGGCGGGGCTCACGGGCACGTCACTGCAACCCCCCCTGGCTTCTGCTCCGTGGCTGCTGGGTGACCCCTCATCTGGGACTCTCCTCAGCTCTTTCTGGGACAGTGGCACGGCTGCCCCTCTGTTGGTCTTCCTTGGTCTCTTGTGTTCTGGGGGCCTCTGGATGTCTGGTGTTTTGATTTCCTCCATACCTGCTTCATGCCCTGGAGGACGGGGCAGTGGCCCCCCACACCCTCTAGCACATAGGTGTCAAACTCTGGCCCGCGGGCCAAATTTGGCCCGCAGCCTAATTACATTTGGCCCGCGAAGCCATACCAAATTACTATTAGAGCTGGCCTACTGGTATTATACAGCTAATATATATATTGTTTAGTATTAAGCTTTGCTTGTTCCATATTCAGTTTTTCAGCAAAACGTGTTTGAGTCCATAAGAAAAGATTCATTCTTATATCTGGAGGAATAAATATATTTCAATAAATATTAATGTTAGCCTGCGACTTTGCTCCAGTTTTGAATTTTGGCCCACTGTGTATTTGAGTTTGACACCCCTGCTCTAGCAGATCATTACATGAAGGAACCTTTTAAGAAAACAAGCGCGTCCATGCTCACAGGTGTACACACGGGTGATCACACACACAAACTACACCCTTTTTGGCTCCTACCTCAAAGCACACTGTGCTGTCGATCTTACGTGCTGCACAATAATGTTTAATATTTAGTATTTACTGTCATATTCCCATATATCATTGTGATGTTGTTTATTCTATTACTCTCGTTTTCTTCTGCTTGTTTTCTTTTTTCTTTCTCAACAGGTGATCCAGGTGATCGATATATGTATTTTTTTTTTTTCTGCTTATTCTGTTGGTTTTTGTTTTATGCCCTTCTCCCCCGTCCCTCTTCTCAACTGTTTTTCTTTCCCTCTTTCTTTCTCCCTTTTCTTTCCCCCAGTCAAGTCTGTCCCGTATTCAGCAAGTGAAAATAAAATAAAGAATAAAAGGTGAATCAAATGGACCATTACGGCAAAGCTGGGATGGTCAATTTGGGAAAGAAAATCCGTTGGGCATCTTTCTTCGCCTTTAGACAATAATTCTGATGGCAAAAGAGCCAAACGGGACAGGTTAAAAAAAAAAAAAAAAAAAAAAGGATGCCGTGCAGGTGCGACCGCCCTCCCTGCAAGGCACCGCAGGCCATGCCCCACCACAAGTGTAAAATATAACCGGGCGCTGACGTAAACTCTTCTGTTTAATCATTTTCTGTTTGACGTTTATTCAGCTGTGTGAAAACCCTGGAGGAACCCTCCCGAGGGATTAATAAAGTTAAATTTAATTTAATCTAATCTAATAACTCTCAGCCAAACCGATTTACTCACAAACAAATAAAACACTGAAAAAGCCAAACAATAACATTTTTAAGTTATCAAAGTGACTTACAGTATATACACACACACACACATATATAGTACCCTCCATGGAGAAGGAGGCTAGAGGGCAAGATCAAAGTAGCACGGAGGGAGGTTAGCCAACTAACGGAGTTGCAGAAAGGTGCGACAAAGAAGGTGCATAAGAAATACAGCAAGCTGTCCATACCTGAGGCCTTGGAAACTGCCAAGCAAAGACTCACAGCCTTGGCCAGCCGCTTGAGGAGGTCCACCAGAGAGATAGAAGGCAGGAGAATAAACCAGCTGTTCTCCACAGAACCAGCAAAGGTGTACTCTCAGTGGCAAGGGAACAATAATAAGAGAACAGCACCACCAAGGCTGGAGACGGAGCAATACTGGAAGAGCATATGGGAGAAGGACGCAAGCCATAACGGCAATGCTCAGTGGCTAGTGGATCTGAGGGCAGACCATAGCGACCTCCCTGAACAGGGTCCAGTAACCATCACAGTGGCAGATATCCAAGAAAGGGTGTCCAGTATGAAGAGTTGGACAGCACCAGGGCCCAACATGGTTCACGCCTACTGGCTAAAGAAGCTGACTGCACTCCACGAGCGTCTGGCAGCACAAATGAAGCAGCTGCTAGTTAACGAGGGACACCCAGAATGGCTAACCGAAGGTCGGACGGTCCTGATCCCCAAGGACCCCAAGAAGGGACCAGTCCCCTCCAACTACCGACCAATAACCTGCCTCAGTACTACATGGAAGCTCCTGTCAGGCATCATATCGGCTAAGATGAACAGGCACATGGGTCAATACATGAGCGGGACACAGAGAGGAATTGGCAAGAATACCAGAGGTGCAAAACACCAGCTACTGGTAGACAGAACAGTCAGCCGAGACTGCAAGACCAGACTGACCAACCTGTGCACTGCCTGGATTGATTACAAGAAGGCCTATGACTCAATGCCCCACAGCTGGATACTGGAATGCCTAGAATTGTACAAGATCAATGGGACCATAAGAGCCTTCATCAGGAACTCAATGGGGATGTGGCGTACAACACTAGAGGCCAACTCCAAGCCCATAGCACAAGTCACCATCAAGTGCGGGATCTACCAAGGAGATGCTCTGTCCCCACTGCTGTTCTGCATAGGCCTGAACCCCCTCAGTGAGATCATTAACAAGACTGGCTACGGATACCGACTACGGAACGGAGCAGTTGTCAGCCACCTCCTGTACATGGATGACATCAAGCTGTATGCCAAGAGTGAACGAGACATCGATTCACTGATCCACACTACCAGGATATACAGCAATGACATTGGAATGTCGTTCGGGCTGGAGAAGTGTAGTCGGATGGTAACAAAGAGAGGGAAGGTAGTCAGAACTGAGGGGATTGAACTACCAGAAGGCAACATTGCAGACATAGAGGACAGTTACAAGTACCTGGGGATCCCGCAGGCGAATGGGAACCATGAAGAGGCCGCTAGAAAAGCTGCAACCACCAAGTACCTGCAGAGGGTCAGGCAAGTCCTGAGGAGTCAGCTGAACGGTAAGAACAAGATCCGGGCCATCAACATGTACGCCTTGCTCGTGATCAGGTACCCTGCTGGGGTAATAGGCTGGCCAAAGGAGGAGATAGAAGCCACTGACATAAAGACACGAAAGCTCCTTACCATGCATGGAGGGTTTCACCCCAAGTCCAGCACCCTGAGGCTGTACGCTAAGCGGAAGGAAGGTGGCCGGGGACTGATGAGTGTCAGCACCACAGTCCAGGATGAGACAACGAACATCCAAGAATACATCACGAAGATGGCCCCAACTGACAGCGTGCTCAGTGAATACCTCAGGCAGCAGAAACCCAAGAAAGAGAAGGGAGACGAGGAACCATCATGGAAGGACAGGCCCCTGCACAGTATGTACCACCGGCAGATAGAGGAGGTGGCTGATATCCAGAAATCCTATCAGTGGCTGGACAAAGCTGGACTGAAAGACAGCACAGAGGCACTAATCATGGCAGCACAAGAACAAGCTCTGAGTACAAGATCCATAGAGGCTGGGGTCTATCACACCAGGCAAGATCAAAGGTGCAGGCTGTGTAAAGATGCTCCAGAGACAATCCAGCACATAACAGCAGGGTGCAAGATGCTAGCAGGCAAGGCATACATGGAACGCCATAACCAAGTCACCGGCATAGTGTACAGGAACATCTGTGCCGAGTATAACCTGGAAGTCCCGAGGTCAAAATGGGAGATGCCCCCAAGGGTGATGGAGAATGACCGAGCTAAGATCCCGTGGGACTTCCAGATACAGACGGACAAAATGGTGGTGGCTAACCAACCAGACATAGTGGTGGTAGACAAACAGAAGAAGACGGCCGTAGTGATCGGTGTAGCAATCCTGAATGACAGCAATATCAGAAAGGAGGAACACGAGAAGCTGGAGAAATACCAAGGGCTCAGAGAAGATGTGGAGGATGAAGGTCCCCGTGGTAATCGGAGCACTAGGTGCGGTGACTCTCAACCTAGGCGAGTGGCTCCAGCAGATCCCAGGAACAACATCGGAGATCTCTGTCCAGAAGAGTGCAGTCCTGGGAACAGCTAAGATACTGCGGAGGACCCTCAAGCTCCCAGGCCTCTGGTAGAGGACCCGAGCTTGAAAGATAAACCGCCCAGAGGGGCGTGCTGGGTGTTTTTTATACACTTCTTGAGCAATGTTGTTTTTGTAACAACTTCTGGGACATTAAACACTTCTCCCCTTGGAAAACAACAACAGTTGCCCAGTTTTGTTTTGTTGGGGTTTTTTTCAGCTGGTAATGCTAAATCTGACATCTTGATAAGTATGAAAAAGAAAGTAGAATCAATCAGAGCCTGATATATGAACAAACAGTTCTGTAAATACCAATACAGACAGGAAACCAAAGCTTTGATTGATGGAAGTGATGCAGACGTGAAGACGTATTCTCAGAGGATCCGATTACAAAGTTGTCTTAAGAACTTAACTTTAAAAATATGTGCTTTAAAATTACAGATAATTTGATACAAAAACAAAACAAAACTATGAACTAATATCTCTCTACACAGGTAAGCATTATGACTGAAAGAAATTTAAATCCTAAGTTTCCTGAAATATGGATATTTACATTATTAAATACTATTGAATATGCATAGTAATTAATGCAGGTAGACACCATACCATAATTTGGACACAGTTTTCATTCCATGCATGAAATGCGGAAAGTGACCACCAACTGAAATGATGAGAACCAGGAAACTGGGGAAACTTGGCAAGAAACCACATGGATATTGCATCAAGGTCATCTGATCATATAGAATATCGGGAGGAGCCAATGTGTCAGCAGTGGGAACCCCACAGTGTTAACAAGAGAATTACTGGCCATAGACTGAAACTTTACACCAAAAATGCAGATAAAAGTGGCCACAATAAATATCTGATATGTGGAAAAAGAGCTCAACCTGATCAGTGCTCACAAAAGCCTCAAATTCAATATTTGGATTGTAGCAAAATCTGAATTATGTATTTGTGTACCTGGCACTATGATTCTGAACACATCTGACATTGATGGGACATTGATTCTTTTCAACTCTGGGAGTGAGAAATGAGAAGTTGGTTTTGTGGTTGATACTCAGGCTTTGAATATCGTTCTGGTCTTCCAACCCATCTCTGACCGCCTGGCTGTCCTCACTATCTACAGCACCATCAGAACCCACATCATTTATTTCTGGATCAGTTGGGAATCAGTGACACCGTGACACAACTGAGCGGAGCAGGCCTCTTGTTGGCTATATTGACTGCTGTTGAACAAATGGCCTGCTCATCGATGTGTCAAACAAAACATGCCACAGAAAACATGAACCGAACAAAGCTACCGATTAAAAAAAATATGTGACTGTAAAAAACCTTCAGACAGTAATGAAGAATCTCCTAAACCATCCAAAGATAAATAAAAGGCCACTTGCCAATTCTAAAAAGCTCGGTTGCTTATAGAATAATATCATTCAGACTTTAAATGATCAGCAGTGGGAACGTTTGGATCCTGACCTGAGCGTTTCCAGTGTACAATGTGGACTCTGCAGTGCAGAAGACAGAAACTTCACTCCTGAATCCTGCAGTTTATTGTTACTCAGGTCCAGCTCTTTCAGACAAGAGGACTGGGAGTTGAGAACTGAGGACAGAGCATCACAGCTTCTCTCTGAGAGGTTACAGCGACTCAGTCTGAAAAAAACAAACAAACAAATTAATTAAATAATTCAAATGACACATTTTTGTTTAAAGCCAGCATGCAATACAATTAATGGTTAATTAAAAAGCTTCGTTAAAACAACTATCCTTCTATATCAGCCCTTACTCCTTGTAAGCTCCACCTGCTCCACTTTCTGATCAGAAGATATGAAAACAAACTGTAAATCTAGTTTAAATACAATTTCTAGTATCCTCAGATCCTTTTGTACATTTAGAGCCTGATACAGAAATATAGCAGTGGACAGCACTGACATTCACAGTAGCAAAGATGAGAGAAGACGAATCTGTTCAGTAAATATTACACTCAAGCTGTCAAGAAAAACCAAATGTAGGTAAAACTCTGGTTGTTGCAGCCATCCAGTAAACTGCAGTTCAACAATCAATTCAATTCAACAGTGGTGCATGAACACATGGAAAGCGGAGAGAAGTGGGTGAAAAAGTAATGCTCAGTAGATCCTGGGAAGTGCCCAGAAATCTAAGCTTAAAAAGTGAAACTAAGGATGCTTCTATGGCTGCAATGATTCACTGAATAATCCAAGAACTCAATTATAAAACATTCTCAATGCAAATGTTTTGTTTAATGCATGAGCCACCGCACATGTAAAAGAGAGTGTTTTACCAACATTTGTGAATAAAAATAGACCTGCAGTAGAAATGTATCTAGGATTTGGATGTTAAAAGTAAAGGGATGACTACAAATGTACTTACAGAGCTTTGCTGGAGGCTTTGACCACTGGCAGCAGCCTCAGAAGAGCCCCCTCTGAAGCAGAGTATTTCTTCAGGTCAAACACATCCAGATCTTTTACTGATGACAGTAAGATGAAGACCAGAGCTGACCACTGAGCAGGAGACAGTTTATCTGTGGAGAGACTTCCTAATCTCAGGGACTGTTGGATGTCCTCCACTAGAAAACGATCATTTAGTTCATTCAGACAGTGGAATAGATTGATGCTTTTCTCTGCAGACAGACTCTCACTGAGCTTATCCTTGATGTACTGGACTGTTTCCTGATTGGTCTGTGAGCTACTTCCTGTCTGTGTCAGCAGACCTCGTAGGAGTTTCTGATTGGTCTGCAGTGAAAGACCCAGGAGGAAGCGGAGGAACAAGTCCAGGTGTCCATTTGGACTCTGTAAGGCCTTATTCACAGCACTCTGGTGGAGGGACTGTAGGTTTGGTTTGCTAATTAATTTAAACCACAAGGAGGTTGATTGTTGTTCTTCCAGCAGATTAAGTCGAGAGTAGATGAAGGTCAGATGGACATGAAGAGCAGCCAGAAACTCCTGAACACTCAGATGGACGAAGCAGAACACCTTGTCCTGGTACAGTCCTCTCTCCTCTTTAAAGATCTGTGTGAACACTCCTGAGTACACTGAGGCTGCTCTGATATCGATGCCACACTCTGTCAGGTCTGATTCATAGAAGATCAGGTTTCCTTTCTGCAGCTGATCAAAAGCCAGTTTTCCCAGACACTCAATCATTTTCCTGCTCTCTGGACCCCAGTGTGGATCTGTCTCAGCTCCTCCATCATACTTGACCTTCTTCACTTTGGCCTGAACCACCAGGAAGTGGATGTACATCTCAGTCAGGGTCTTGGGCAGCTGTCCTCCCTCTCTGGTTTCCAGCACATTCTCCAGAACTGTAGCAGTGATCCAGCAGAAGACTGGGATGTGGCACATGATGTGGAGGCTACGTGATTTCTTGATGTGGGAGATGATCCTGCTGGCCTGCTCCCCATCTCTGAACCTCTTCCTGAAGTACTCCTCCTTCTGTGGGTCAGTGAACCCTCTGACCTCTGTCACCATGCCAACACAGTCAGCAGGTATCTGATTGGCTGCTGCAGGTCGTGTGGTTATCCAGAGGTGAGCAGAGGGAAGGAGGTTCCCCCTGATGAGGTTTATCAGCAGCACATCCACTGAGGTGGACTTTCTAGGGTCAGTTAGGATTGTAGTTTTGTGGAAGTCCAGAGGAAGTCGACACTCATCCAGACCATCAAAGATGAACACAACCTGGAAGTCTTCAAAGCTGCAGATTCCCGCTTCTTTGGATTCAGTAAAGAAGTGATGAACAAGTCCCACCAAGCTGAACTTTTCCTCTTTCAGCACATTCAGCTCTCTAAAAGTGAATGGAAATATGAACTGGATGTCCTGGTTGGCTTTGTCTTCAGCCCAGTCCAGGGTGTATTTCTGTGTTAAGACTGTTTTCCCAATGCCAGCCACTCCCTTGGTCAGCACTGTTCTGATTGGTTCATCTCTTCCAGGTGAGGCTTTAAAGATGTCTTCTTGTCTGATTGTTGTTTCTGGTCTGTCTGGTTTCCTGGATGCTGTTTCAATCTGTCTGACCTCATGTTCATCATTGACCTCTGCAGTCCCTCCCTCTGTGATGTAGAGCTCTGTGTAAATCTGATTCAGAAGGGTTGGGTTTCCTGTTTTAGCGATCCCCTCAAACACACACTGGAACTTCTTCTTCAAAGCAGATTTAAGGTGACCATGACAGATTGCAGCTTGAAGTTCTGAATGAGAAGAAATATGTAGAATGTCATTTGAATGTGGAAATAAACACTTAATTCCAAAAAGAATGAATCTTTAAAACATGCTTCTCCATCTCTTGAGACATTAGTAAATCTTTCATTCATCCAGCAGCTTAAATCTTTATAGAAATCCTCTTACTGCTCTGCAGATGGTCAGCCAGGTCCTCCTGCTTCATTCTCCTCAGGAAGTCCACTGTGATTTTAAGAAATGCCTGTCTGCTGCTGCTTCTCTTTCTCTCTAAGCATTCCGGGTAATCTGGATTCAGAGCCTTCTGGATCTTCTTCAGCTCGTTCTTCACAAAAGTGATGATGTTGTCCTCCAGCAGCTGGAACAGAATACTGTATGAATGACCCAATCAGACTGAAATCATGGAGCGAAACATCAGATCCATGTTGGACAGAGTGACAATCCACTGGTCTACAAAGAACAGCATGGAGATGACTGAACAGAATAGATTGAAAAGTAGTTGTTGTACATGTACAGACCATAAATATGGAGTCCATGTGTGTTTGATGCTGCTGGGCAGACTGACCACTGGGAACCTCTGAGCTCTCCTGGTTCAATCTGTGGAGGAATCATCAAGAATTAGTTCAAGGACAGATTAGTGATCCAGTTAATGATATTTTGGCAAAGAGTGATTTAGGTGACTACTCATGGTTGTAAATATTCACAAGTTCAACTGATCCCACAGAGAATTAACTGTTCAGTTTTGTGTTTTGCTTGAGTTTTGTTTGCTCCGCTGAGCATCAATCACCAGATAGCTTTAGAGTCAAAAGTTTTTCAATCTTTAAATTGTATCTCAGATACATTAGAAATCTGATGCTTTACAGACCTCAACCTTAAGCATCACCTCAACTACTTGAGGTCTAGTCTAAGGAGCTTGGAAATAAAAGCGTCTGGACTTCTTTAAGGTCTTTGAAGACGTTACATCTGAGAAGCTTCTTTAGTTCTAAGAGCAAATGGTGGAGAGTCCCAGATGACACAAGCCAAGGTGTGAAAACAGGTGTGGGTCACAATCAGCCAAGGTTTTGGGTGAACCCATTGTCAAACCTAGCCCCACCCTATCGTGTGACTTCCTGAGGTCAAATGCAAATGAGGTCAAAAGATTGCAGCCTGGCTGACAAATAGTCAGAACCAAAGATTCCTTTAACGTTAACTAGTAATGACTTCATGAATTTCTTGAGGGGAAAAAATAACCAATAGCGGAAAAAAATTATAAGTATCTCGCAGATTTATCATTGTGCACAGCTAATTTCAAAAGTGCTGATGTTGATTTAATCTTTTTCTCCAATTGATCTTTCTGCGTAAACTTCAGTAATTACTTCCTCCAAACCATCAACATGTCTTTTAGACCCAATTCCTACAAGACTGCTCAAAGAAGTCCTGCCATTAATTAATACTTCAATCTTAAATATGATCAACCTCTCTCTAATAATCAGCTATGTACCACAGGCCTTCAAGCTGGCTGTAGTTAAACCTTTACTTAAAAGGCCATCCCTAGACCCAGCTGTCTTAGCTAATTATAGGCCAATCTCCAACCTTCCTTTCATATCAAAAATCCTTGAAAGAGTAGTTGTCAAACAGCTAACAGATCATCTGCAGAGGAATGGCTTATTTGAAGAGTTTCAGTCAGGTTTCAGAGCTCATCACAGCACAGAAACAACTAGGTTACAAATGATCTTCTTATGTGTTAATAGACCTCTCTGCATCGAATCATACTTGTCATTAATCTCTGGCTCTCTTCCACAGGTTTTCTTTTGTCCTGTCTTCTTCCTCTCACCCCAACCAGTCGTGGCTCCCTGAGCCTAGTTGTACTGGAGGTTTCTTCCTGTTAAAAAGCAGTTCTTTCTTCCCACTGTTGCCTGAGACAACTACTGTCGTGATTTCAAGCTATATAAATAAAACTGAATTCAAGTTAAAACGCATTGCTGTAACAACCCAACAAACAATATATGGTCTGCTGTCCCATCATGCCTGTAATCTTCAACCATCATCCCATTACTCAAAACCAACAATGTCTGAATGACTATGGCCCAGTGTCACTGACATTGATAGTCATGAAGTTCTCTGAAAAACTGGTACTGTCCCACATTATATCAGTTTTACCCCCTGACCTGGACAAATACCAGTCTGTTTATCTGGAAAATCACTCGATAGAGATAGTGGTAGCTGTACAGCTGCCGAGCTAAGGACCTCCACCCTTTGGTGAACACTGCATAGCGTGTGGCAGGGTTGGAGCTCCCACAGCTAGAGGATGTCTACAACAACCACCTGAGCTTTTTCCAGATTTTTCTTCAAAGCTCTGGACTCCATCACCTCTCACCCAAACTTACAAACTCTATAACAACTTAGACTGATAACAGTGTAACGGTCTTTTGCATTTTTGTTTTGTTGAGCTGTATGTCTAGATTTTCCTCTTTTGCACCCTCTGGTGGTGAAGTATAGAGGGTTCAGTTGTTTGCAGTTTGAGTCTCCACCCAGCCACTTTATGCTAGCGCACATGGTGTCTGCATGCTGCTAAATGTTTTATTTTCTGTAATTAAGGACTTTTCATTGATTGAAACTACGTACAAGAGCGCATTTTGATGTGATGTTTTGTTTTATTGTCTTTGTCCGTGAGCAGTTCTCACGGGTTGTCAAGACAAGAATAAACCCTGTTTTATAACTCTACATCGTACCTATGTCAATCCTTGAGGGTACTACAAACAGCTTTCAGTCATCCCACTCTATATAACCATTGCCTGAGATTCAATAATTTATTTATTGTTGTTGTTATTGTTTGTTTGTTTGTTTGTTTGTACTACTTTTTGTTCCTGATAGGCACCAGTCCAAATTCTCTGAAACATTCGCTGGGATGTAGAGCAACTAGGTCTGCACGATTATTGTCAAGATGATAATAATTATTTGGCATAATATACATGATTGTTTCAAAATTTGAATCAGAATACCCGCCAGTGATGTCATCAATGTAGCCACAAGTGATAACATTTCAAAGGAGCATGTAGGAAAATGCAGGCGTAATGTCTACTGTTTCCACCAGGGGGAGCACCTATAATAGAAGCTCATTTACTCCCTGCCTGCCTTCATGTAATTTAAATGTGCACACAGTTTCTATAATTGAATCCTGTTGTCACAATCCTGAATGGGTGCAGTGTTTAGCACCATCACCTCATAGGGAGAACGTTGAATATTCAAGTCCACCATCTGGCCAGGGCTTTTCTGTGTGGAGTTTGGATGAGGTCAGGTTAATTACAACAGGCTGCTGGAATAAGCTGCAGTAACATGCAGAAACAACCAGAAATACAGGGCACTGTTCTTAACATCTGTGGTGAAGACTCTGAGACGGCTGTAGGATGGAGCTAAACCTATCACAGCAAACCTCTAGTAAATCGCTTTGGGTTTTTTTGTTTTTATTTTTAAAGCAAAAAATTCTGATTTTGCTGACAGACAAGAGCTCCAAAAAAAGAGCTGATTATCTGCATTATAACTGATGCTTTTGTGTTCACATAACAGGTGACCATTCAAACAGCCCTGCTAATCAATAATTTCTGCTTGTTGTTGTGTTTTTATGTTAATGAGCCTTCATAAAATTAATCACAAAAGATTTGTCTGATTTTTAGATTACTGTTTAAATCCTGTATTTAAATTTAAAAAATCCAACCAAGAGTATATTGATAAAACTGATGTTAAGACATCTACTAAATATCTGCATTTTTGTTTTTAAAGCAATACCGAAAAAACCCCTCATATGATCCCTCCTTCTAAATGCGGGACACCAGCTCTGTGACATCATGCTATGCCTGTTTAGTTTATTTAAATCTGCTCGGTCAGAGAAAACAGTTCACAGGCTGACAGTCATGGAGGCCAACCATGACTGAGAAAAAACACAAAGTGGAGCCAGAAATGTTACCGCACTGTCACTGTGTGTTTTAATGATTAAACTTGAAGCTGCTGCCAATCACATGGTTTTTAGATACGATTGTCGTGTCCAAATTCATGGGCTGCATCCTCCTGAGGCCGCATTTGTAGACCGATTACGTCACACCGACGCGCCGAAGGCTGTCCAAATTCGTAGACTCCTTCGAATGCGGCCGACAAATGCATCCTCCTTTTCCCCGAATTTGAAGGATGGGTCGGGTGTGTCCTTCGTGGCCCACCATATCCCAGAATTCATAGTGCGGCCCAGCCAAACTCCAGTTTCCAACAATGGCGGCCACTGCTAAGTTTTAAAATTACTCATACTAATCTTTCTGGGTCACAAAATAAACTTTTAACATATTTTCAACATCAAATATCTGCTCGGTTTATCAAGATATCGCATATTTGCAAAAGTGTTTCGACGTTTTCGGAGACGTCTGCTACCCACCAGCTCGATAGCAAGCCGGGAGCTCGAGGGTCACTGATGCGGCCGAGAACTGCACAATTACTGGCACATAATTTTCAGATCACCGCGGACTGTCACTTAGACAACCTAAAAATTTTATTGTTGGGCTTTTTTCAGTGTTTTGTTTGTTCGTGAGTAAATCGGTTTGGCTGAGGTTAAAGTTATTAGATTAGATTAGATAAAATAAAACTTTATTAATCCCCCGGGTGGGTTCCTCCTTGGTTTTTACTCAGCTGATTAAACGTCAAATAGAAAACTGATTAAACAGAAGTATGAGACGGTCGAGAATTTACACCAGTGTCCTATTATATTTTAGATAGCAAGGAGCAGACGGCTGAGTTTATTAAACTCCACCGAGACAGCGGTGATGCTAATCAGAAGGCTAAACAGTCCAATTTCCCCAGCTGTTTACTTCCGGCCTACCCGACCTTCTGAGGACCCAGCCCACGTAGACCGCGAAGGCCGGGTCCTCAGGAGGATACAGCCCATGAATTTGGACACGACCGATTTCATGGTGGATCAAACTCTGATGGAGAGTTCATAATTTCACCAGTTTTAACACCACTATATTAAATACAACCCAAACCATGGCAGAGCCTCTACCATGTTTTACAGCTGGACTCACACTGTTGTACCTCTCTGCTGACCTCCAACGTTACGGTCTTGTGGACAGACATGTTTGAGGTGTGCACCCAAAAGTAGACACGGGAGCGAAAACTAAAGTATAACAAGTTTATTTAGGCTGAAAGCAATAAAAACACAAAACCAAGGCAAGGTGAACTGGGACAACACTAAACTAAAAAACTAACCTGGGAACAGCTAAGACCAGTGATGAGAATAGCAGCATTAAAGGCAATGCCGTTAATGTTTTCAGTAACTAGTAATCTAACTAATTATTATTTCTATCATTACAACGCTGTTACCATTACTAACAAGAAAATGTGCGAAACAATCGCAAAAGCGCTGCTTGGCTGAGGAAGACCAAAGTGGTCATGATAAACCAATCACATGACCAATTTAAGATTAGCAAGAAGATGCTATGTTAACCCAAGACAAGGGTGACGTTTTGGAGTGACAGTGGTGAGAGAGAGCGAGTTTTCAGATTTGTGACGTGTAGTGTGTTTGGATTTTAGTTAATGTGTTGTGTAATTGTTGGTTTGTTTTGTGTGTCAGAACAATGAGGCGACTGCTGAATGTCACAGGTGCTGCCAAAAAGGCAACAAAGGCAGACTGCAGTGTAAACACTAAGGGTAATTTAAGGATGGCTCAGGATTTTTGCACAGTACTGTGATTTAAAGAGATCCATAAAAATAAATATTAAGCCATAATCTAATGGGGAAACAATGTAATACATTATTAAACAAAAGTATGCATTATTAAACTTCAGTGAGCAGAAGATGACCTGATCTCCAAAAGGCTCAAAGTCAGGGAGGAAAGTTTCTTTTCTACATTTTAGCAGATTACAGTTTGAGTTTTATTTGATGGATATGGAGAATGACTTTATCTCCAGAAGTTGATTCTGTTCATCTTGACGTAGCATTTTCAGTCGGAGAAATGTTTCGTCACTCATCCAAGTGACTTCTTCAGCCTGAACAGAACAGAATGAACTTTTGGAGATTTACTTACCTGGATAATTGAGAATGCATCAAGATTAGGGATGGGTATCGTTTAGGTTTTATCCAATACCAGTACCAAACCGGTACTTTTGAAACGGTGCCAGTGCTTAAACGGTGCTCGAAGCGGTGCTCGAAGCGGTGCTCGAAGCGGTGCTTAAAGAATGGAGAACACAGACTTTGTCCAAAAACCTCTCATGTTTAGCTTTTTTTTTTGTAAAAAGATAACAATGTTAGCCTTTTCTGCAGCTATGGGGCATATATGGTATCACTCTTGGCTGGAAGCAGTGCTTAAACAATGGAAAAAACACAAACTTTGTCCAAAACCCTCTCATTTTTAGCTATTTTCCACTTTTTCTTTGGTCATTTTAATCTTTTTGGCCAGGGTGAAGGGAGTATCTGCCATCAAACAAGAAGACAGCCGCATGTAACTACGACGGTGTTTGCTAGTTCACCTTACGTGCATTAATTTAATAACGTGGTTAGCCTACACAACGTAAATTACACACAAACAACATTAAGCTACTGACCCAGAGAAGAACGGCTGCTGCTGCATCATCATCCTCATCATTTCTGCTACACTGGCAGGGCTAGGGGCCAGGACTCTCCTCTTTGGGTTTTTGGGGGATGTTGCTAACTCCGGGTCCGATAACAGGCACCACACCCGCAGTAGATGTGCACGGTGTGAGGTCTCGCAGCAAGCTATCAAATAGATTTGAATAAAGATTTGAGGAGTTACCTCTTTTGCACAGTATCAGCTTAAAGCACTTGTTGCAGGCTGCTGAGTTTGCATCTTTTGCTTTGAAGTACAGCCAGACTTTTACCTTTGGGCATTTTTAATCTGTAGCTCTGCTCTAAAAGAACGTTCGTACCTGGGCCCGCCTAGTACGCTTGCAAAGGTAAAATGATTGGCTAGAATCCAAAGTGTATGACATCTCAGGAAAAAAAGCACCGAAATAAAGCACAGAAATGTGCGCTGCTTTTCGGTCTGGTTACTACCGTTTGTGTCAGAACCGGTGCCGTCATGGCACCGGATACCGGTACCCATCCCTAATCAAGATGAGAGTGACTTTAGTTTGTAGAAGTTAAATTAATAACCAGTATTTGAGTCATTTTTGATGCTCTGAGTTTTATAAGTAAAAGTGAAATCTGTGCAGCAAAGTTAGTGTTACCTCCTCTAACTTCCTCCAACATACAGCACAACATGACTGATGAAGAAAAAATGCGCACGAGCATCACTTCCTGTTTTCTGAAGTGGATTTTCAGTTGTTTAGAAACCAAAGGCTTGTTTTTAAGAGACAGTTTAAATGGGATTGAGGGAATGACGTGTTTCCACTGCAGTTTATATCCAACAACAGCAAGCAGTTAAATCAAAGAGTTCATGTTTCTAACAGCTCACCTCTCTGCAGCAGACAGAGGCTGGACTTTAAAACCAATTGGGTGACCTTTAGACCGGTCACTCTTTAAGGACACACAGCTGGGTCCAGGTTCAGCAGGTCTCCCATGTATCCTGTTACACAGAGAATAGAGGAATTAAGGTCTTCCTCTGAATCTTAGAGTCCATCAGGTTGGTTAAGCGCACTGCTTGAATGATCCACAGCTGAACCAGAACTGCACTTATTCTTTTTCCTGCTCTCAGAGAAACTGGACAAGTTCCTAGGAGCTGGTTTAAAAAAATCTATTTCCCAATTCAAATCAATTTTAGTTTGAGTAACGTGATATCAATTAAATAAATCCCTATATAGATTCTTAAATGTAAATGTATTTTGCCAGAAACATCACAATCTCAGGTTAAAGCTAATGAAAATATTTCAACAACGACCAAACAGCTAAAAGAGCAAAGGGAAGCGGGTCGACTGATTTCACACAAAAATGTACAGAGAGCAAAATGAATAACAAATAATAAATAAATAATGCCAATTTACAAACCTCTTAGCTGTTCCTCTAATACAACCTCTGTAACTTTGCTTTGCTTCACTTCAGCATCATCAGGTAATGTTCATATGTTGATTCGTGGTTTTCTTCAGTTTTTTGTTTGTTTTGTTTTTGTTCTGCTATAAAAAGCCAGGCCAGGAAAATCTCACTTTTAAGAGCCAAAAAAACCAAATTAAATCACATTATTAACAAGGAGAAATATTTCTGTCTGCCACTTTTCACATACATGTAGATAACTGCTGAACGTTCAAACAGCTTCAATGATGTGTTTAAACATTTTAAAACTATTTGCTGATCCTGTAAAAACAGGACGTTTTTTCCTGATCCGCTTTTCTCATCATAATTAATTTGACTTCTTAAATGAATAGGCAGATTCAAACACTGAATTATATACATTTGTTTTCCCTCCTGTGATCGCTAAGATTTCACTAACAGAACTGTAAATAACTCCACGTGTGAAAAATCTCCATTAATATTTAAACTGATTGTTTTTCCACAGTTTTATGTTTTTATTGTTTTTATTAATTAATTTGGGTAATCTCTTTTTAAATCACATATCTCCATCAGTAATAAACATTCAGACAAAACAGTAGATGGTGCTAAGAATCAAATCAGCTTCTAAATATTTTTCTGGTTTTTCTCCCTCTGCTTCTTTATTACTTTCTTTGAGGCTCTGACCAGCACTCCCCACATTACATCAAACTCTTACAAGTCTAAAAAAGAAGCCGTTGGACAGAAAGACATAACTGAGTGATAAGTATTTTGGTTTTCCAATATATTAGTAATCATCAGTGTCATTTATACTGATCATGCGGAACTTTAAGGAGAGGGAGGTCTGGGGTCCTCTGCTTAACCTGGTAGCATAATTGTTTATATCACATTTACACCGTTTTTGGTAATAGTGTAATAAACTAAATAAACTGAGTGTTTCAGCTGATCTGAGGCTTTCTGTGAGTTTGTTCCAGATATATGGAGCATAAAAGCTGAATGCAGCTTCTCCGTGTTTGGTTCTGACTCTGGGAACTGATAAAAAACCGGATCCAGATGACCTGAGGGATCTGGAAGGTTCATACTGGGTATGAACAGCGTATCATCCTCACAGAGCACAGCTGGCACGCTTGCTTCTGTTAGCTTAGCCACCAGGCTAAAGTCAAACTACCCACTGCTAGCAGCTGTTTCTATCATAGTTTAGGATCCAGATGTGTGAGCTCTAAATTTATACCTCTGATTAAAATAAATAGTTAAAAACAACCAAATATGTCCAAATGTGTCTTAAACCAGATAAACTGACAGTTACAGCTGAGCCTGTGTGTCCTTTGAGACACTGCTCTCCTACAGAGATGCATTTTAGAAACCAGGAAACATCAAAAATCATTTAAATCAGAGAGTTCATGCTACTAACAGCTCACCTCTCTGCAGCAGAGACTTTAAAATCAATGAGGCGACCTTTAGACCATGACTAAACTCATAAAGATAGTCAATGATGATTTACTTTGATTTTGTTTGCCTACAAAGCAAAGATTTGTTTCTTTTCAAATATATTTTCCCCAGGATTTTATGTATTAAATCAAATTATTACTTTTGTGAAATGAAGAATTTTTCAAATAAGATGTTACTACTTTAGTTCATGTTAGAATAAAATGTTTGTACATGTTTCACTTCCTGTTTTCTGAAGTGGATTTTCAGTTGTTTAGAAACCAAAGGCTTGTTTTTAAGAGACAGTTTAAATGGGATTGAGGGAATGACGTGTTTGCACTGCAGTTTATATCCAACAACATAAAGTAGTTAAATCAAAGAGTTCATGTTTCTAACAGCTCACCTCTCTGAACCAGACAGAGGCTGGACTTTAAAACCAATTGGGTGACCTTTGGACCGGTCACTCTTTAAGGACACAGAGCTGGGTGGAGGTGCAGGTTTGAGTCTCTGATGGATCCTAAAAAGGTTGAAATCTTCAGTAAAATCCTGATCATATGTAAGCTGATATTATTGACATTAACTTACTTTTTCTCAGACGACAGTCTTTGCTCAAATTTCTTAATGACATCTTTGAATTGGTTACTTTCATAGGACACAGAGCTGGTTGGAGGTCCAGGTTGGTTCCTGTGAATAATGATGGAGCAGTGATATGAGTGCTGAACTGTGACATGGAGAAGAGTCATGGACAGTTAGAGATGGTCATCTCACCTCTGAGCTTTGGTCTGGCTCTCATGTTCCCCACACAGAGTGGTTTTAAAGGGAGGGACTCCCTCCTCTCTGTCCTCACACTGATCCATGCTGCTCAATTCAGCTCACACACACTTTCTACCTTCACCTGCAGAGGAAACACAAATCATTCATGTGCACATCAACTGAAATCCTCCTTTCCATCATGTGTGCTGTCCAAATATCAGCTGCTTCTTTCCTGCGTCATCTCAGTGTCAGCTGAATGCAGTCAGATAGCAGTGTGAGGCAGAGGAAGCTGCCATTAGCTGCTCTACTATCAGTCCACTAGATGGAGCCGTGAAGCACACACGATGCATTCACTGACATGCTTTGAGTTTGAGAGAACTGCACACAGATTCACTGTTTTGGAAACTAGAAAAACGTTCTTGTCATGAACCGGTTGTGTAATGCAGGCAGGATAGGACCCAAATGCAGATTCATCGGCAGGACGTTAACTTAATAAAACACAGGTTTATTTGCTGAATGGAAAAAGTAATAATAAACTAAACTCACAGAGGAACACACATAGAATAAACAGCCATTAGAAACAAGGATGAACACAGTGGACAGAAGGAAACAAAGGGCTTAAACACACAGGACATAAACACAGACACGGGGGAATCTAATAATCAAGGAACTAAACAAAAAATATAAGAAACTGAATGTAACAGTGTATATCTGGTATTATTCCACTTGCCACAAATGTCAGTGTAATGGGGAAACAGCGCCCCCCCCCCCCTTCGGTGTGGCTGGTTAGGTGAGGCTGGCTGCAGTAATTGCTGCCAGTCTGCCGTAGCCATACGAGAGGTGAGTTGTGTTGTTCCGCACACAATATAGCTAAGTAGTACAGACACATAAAACATATTTGATTAGCTGATGGGCACCGAGTGTAATAAGTGCTTAGTGGACACATGTCCAACACCAATGTTATGTACTTTTCATTTGTTTATTACTGTGTAAAACTGTATGCTAAAGCGGAATGTTAATGGGATGTTCTGCCGTAGTGTGCTGTGCGGAGTGGTCAAGAAGACCCAGAACCATCACAGTACTTTTCTTTGCTCTTCACTGTTTGAGTGCAAACAGATTCCAAATTAATCTATGACACTATCGTCCCTGCTGCTGCTGTCAGACATTTTATTCACTCACTGCTCCCAGATATTTCTATTGAAAGTTTTACTCATCAGTGAGAGTTAAAATCTTGCACTTATGGTGACTACCATTAAAAGTTAGTGTACCTTACTGTCAGGGCTGCAATGATTCATCCAGTAAGTTGAATGATTTGATAATAAAAATATGTTTCATGCTTTGCATTGAGGCCTATTGATAAATTTGCAGGGACACAATAACCTCAAATCAAATGTGAAAACCACTACAGTATAGAGCCTTGTTAGGAATAATAAACAAATAATAATAATAATAATGTATATTTAAGTAATTGTTTTTGACTGAACATCACATATAATGTAATGAGCACTAAATTTAGGTTAAGTGCATTATCAGTATTTGGAGGAGCTCCATATCCTTCTCTTTACTGCTCACCTCTTACAAAGTGTTCACACAGTTTGCTAGCTTCTTTCAGCCTGCTAACTATGCTAACAAGTCTACTGCCTACACACACTCGACTCGGTCCCATGACAGACAGCAAAGATGGTGACTGCTCTGCTAGCTGCTCTGCGAGTTTCTCTGCTAGCTAAGCTAACTCATGTTAGAGGTCAGAGTAAAGAAATGAGGTGATGCTGCTGGTAGTTAGGTCACAGACTAGCAGCTGTTACATTTGCGAGAGGTCCCGGGGTGAAATCCCAGACGAGCCCCCATATTGTTACGTCCCCACAAAGAGGTCTAGGGCAATCACAATCACAGCAACAAAAGAAAAACTACCAAACAAATAAGAGAGGCACTTCCCACTTCATATTTTAGTCCTCACCATGGGGAGACACTTCCAGGGCTCACAAGCCCATCTACTCACTACTCGCAAGGAGGCTGTCTGTCCAAAACCTAGCAGAAAACCGTGTAGAGTAGGGGTGGGTTTTTATAATCGATTTATCGATTAAAATCGATTCTGGCTTGGATAACATAAAATCAATTCATTAAAATCCTGAATCGATTTTTTTATATAAATTTATTTTGCCCGAAATGCCAGAATCTCTGGTGAAATCTCACAAAATTTCAACAACCACCAAACAGCTAAGACAGTAAATGAGAGCAGGAACACGGATTCTGCACAAAGACTTAAACACACAACGCGGACCCGCGGATCAGAATCAGTGAGATGTCGCCTTTCTCACCTGACCGCACGGACACGGTCGGGACTGAAAGCCGACAGCTTGCTGATTCTGATCTGTCGGCGGGTCCGCGCTTTGTGTTCACGCCCTTTATGCGCTGATTCTAAAGCTGTTAGTTTGATCTCCCTCCAAACAATATTGACCGAACCAGCAGCAAAAGAAGATCCAAACTACCCTTCACATAAACATCGTCATGTATTCACTCTTACTTTTACTGTTTTGTTTCAACCACGATGCACAGCTCTCTCTCTTGCTCTCTCGCTCTCCCCCTCTCTCTCTCTGTACTGTTTTCTGCATTATTCGCTTGCTTGTTACGCACAAGTCTACTGTTGTTTACAGCGCTGTCGGCCGATCGTTTTTTTTGTTGTTTTATATACTTCCGAAAAGAAAACCTAATTTCTGCCATTCAATACTGAACAAATTTAACCTTTTTAGAATTATGCAAAATGCAAAACGCTTAGCCGTGTCTCTAATAAAACCGCTGTAACTTCAGAGGTAATGTTCATGTGCTGATTAATGGTTTTCTTTTGTTTTTGATGTACTGCAAAATTTTTTAATAAAATCCCAGGCCAGGAAAATCGCCTTCATGTTTTTTTGTGCTTTATCCTCAGCTACTTTGACACAAAGGCATCTGCTGTGACGCTCACACCTTTGATAAAGTCTTGCATGTGTCAGCTTCCTTTTTATAGATACAAAAATATGTAACTGTACTGATCTGAATTATAATATTTCTGACTGTCAAAATTTCCCAGATTCAAATCGAAGTGAATCGAATCGAATCGAATCGAATTAAATCAAATCGTGGATCGAATCGATTCGGGACCTTGTGAATCGGAATGGAATAGATTCTAGAAATCAGTGACAATACCCAGCCCTAGTGAAGAGCCAAAGAAGGAAAAAGCCACCCTCGCTCACAGCCCATCCCCAGCTTATATAGCCTCAGAGGTGATTGCTGACTGGGCCCAGGTGGCAAACGAGGCTAATGAAAAGCAGCTGTCCTGGGGAGATAGAGGAGAGTGAGAGAGACAGAGGGGGTAGGAATGGCAAGAGAGAAGGAGGAGGAGAGAGCGGGCAAACACCCCACACACTCCCACAGCCTCACAGGATGTAACAGCAGCATTTAGTTATTCAGCATTATATTTAATCCTTATTATCTGCTCCTGTCACCTCTGTTTACCTCTGACAACAAGAACATTTAGCCAACAGTTTATTAGCTTTTGTAAATTATGAACACCCATCAGCATGGTCACCTATACTGTCCTTTAGCAGTGCAGCAGGAGGAACACCTTTTAATTTGAAATCTCGTTTTCTCTCTAATCCAAAGTGACACCAGACTGAGTCAAAGACAGAAACCTTATTTAAACACCCAATATTCACTGGCGTCACTTCCTGATCCAGGACTCAAAGAGGACGTTGCACTTACTCAGCATCTTCCTATGAACGTCTTCACTCTGCAGCTCTCTGCTGTGTGGACAAGGTGTGTGTAGAAACAGAAAATCCTCTGCTTCTTCTCCGTAAACAGTCCTCTGTCTGCAGGCTGTGTCACATTAAACACTTCACACCAGCAGTGAGTCTGAAGTCTGAAGCTCACAGGTCAAAGGTCAGCTGCTTCAACAGTAGATAGCCTGACTGTCTCTGCAGCCATAAACAGTTTACACATTAAACACTAAACCATAAAAGAGTCTTAAGCTGCAGCTCACAGGTCAAAGCTCAGCTGCTGCACCCAGTTATGAGCTTAAATAAATCATTAATCATTATCTTTTCCCCCTCGGCACATTCCCTTGGCCTTGGGGTGTTTTGACTGAGCGATACTGTTTGTCTCAAATGTTGTAAATAACCAAAGTGCTGAACTGGGAGTGATTTGGTTCTATTATTGGTTTGGTTTTAGGTTATATATTTCCATGTAGATCAATGCAGACAGATTCATTTTTACCTTTTAAATGACTCTTTTCAACACAAATTTCAGCTTTTTCACCCCTTTTCAGCACAAATCCCAGCTTTTTCAGCTGTTTTCAGTAAAAACCTCTTTTCAGCAGAAATTCTGCTGATTGAACTCTTTTCAGGAGAATTTTCAGAATTTTCACCTCTTTTCAGCCAAAATTCTGCTTATTCACCTCTTCTGCAAAATGGGACTAATAAAGGTATATCAAATCAAACTCTTTTCAACACAAATTTCAGCTTTTTCACCCCTTTTCAGCAGAATTTTCAGCCTTTTCACCTCTTATCAGTACAAATCTCAGCTGTTTTCAGAAAAAAACTCTTTTTAGCAGAAATTCTGCTGATTCGCCTCTTTTCTGCAAAGTTTTCAGCCTTTTCACCCCTTATCAGCACAATTCTCAGCAGCTTCTGCTCATTTCAGCAAAATTGTCAGTCTCTCCACCACATATTTCTGAGAATGAGTTTGGCTTAGTGAGATGAGTAGCTGCCTTGAGACCAGGAGGGCCAGGTTCGAATCCTGCTCAGTGCAAAAGAAAAAAATTTTCACCGCTTTTCAGAAAAAATTTCTCCGTCTTTACCCCTTTCAGTAGAATTTTTGGCTTTTCACCACTTTTCAGCAAAAATTTCCGCTTCTTCACCTTTTTTCAGCAGAATTTTCAGTTCTTCACCACCATATAACTTTTTTCAACTTTTTCAGCTTTTTTCAGCAGACAGCTTCAGCGTTAAGGCATCCACACAGCATTTTCGCAGGAAGTGCAAATTTTTCTAGTATGACTTTAGTTTGATCAATAATTAACCTGCAGTAGGTTTCTGCTCTAACTCTGCCACACCGAACAAACCTGAGAATAAATAATATGATGTGGGTGTGTCTGCAGCCTTCAGCACTGTGAACATTAAACACCATAAAAGACTCAAGTTCCTGCTCAAAGGTCAGCTGGTTGGGGCCTGATGTGTTTGTAACAGTTGTAAGAGTTTCCCTTTCAGGAGGAGAAGATTTAAATGAGTCACAAATGTGAATTACAAACTCTGTGACATACAATTTACTGCAAACTGCATGAAATCTGAGCCTGAAGAAATCCAGTCTTCTGCCTGTTGTGGTTGTGACAGCTGCTAATAGGAGAGTTTGTTTTTAGGAGGTGGAGATGTTCTCAGACCACTGGCTCTTTGAGTATGTGACCAAGTGGTCAGTGGGGTTATAAAAGAAATAGTAATAAAATGACAATGCCACCTAGGGGAATTTCACCTCCAGGAAATATATATTTAAGAAAAATAGATAAAAGCAAATAAAAGAGGCCGCACAGATTCAAGGATGCACAAATAGGCAGGTTGGCTCAAATATTAACAGTTTTATTTATAGTAAAAGAAATAAAGGGTAAAATATTAGGAAAACAAAAGGTAGCGTCATGGTTGACAGTGTCCTAAAAGTACAATAAAACAATCATGGAACTTGGACTTACCAGCAGCCGCGGACCCAAAAGAAAATCACACAAAAAGAAAATCACTACAGCCAGCACCCAGTGCTGTACAAAAGAAAGTGTGAAAACGACCCACCACCTGAGGTCCCAGGGCCACTGGCACGTCCTCTGTTTACTGAAATAAAACACAGAACACGTTAAAAGAATAAAAGGACACTGAGCGTCAGGCTCGCTACATATTGTAAAAAACTAAAACTTCAATCTTTAATAGCTTTAATACAAGAAATCACACATGCACACACACACCCAAAACTGGAAGGCTTACACCCCACGAGTCAAACTACAGCTTGTGCTGGTGGTAATTGTTCAGGCCTCGATCACAGGCCAGTCTGGCTCCCCACAGACTGGAACCAGCAACTGAGGCGGTTTAAAGTTCCCAGCACGACACTTGGGCAGAGGCTCGCTCTAGCCCGATCACAGAGGCGTGGGTACAAGCAGCAATCCAGAATAAAATAGAATTAAACCAGGCGGACCAAAGAAAGGTAAGCCCACTTAATAAAAACAGTTCCAGGAAAATAAAAGATGACACTCCCACCTGCTGAGTGAGGCCATCTAGGACACAAACACAAAAAGAAGGAAAAAGGCCAAATAAGAGTTTAAATAATAATAACCTCTTGTCAATTGTCAGCAGGGAGAATTTATGGGATTAATATGAAAGTCACAAGACTGCCTCACTTTGATTCTCAAAGAGCCATTAGCTGAAAAGCTCAAAGCCTAATTTTCTAGAGATCAAATGACACACACTAAATTATTACCTGGTACTTTCACACGTGGGGCCTGGTGGAACCTTTGATGATGAGCAACCTCCAAAAGAAGAGTCTGTAACTGTATAAGGGATTTGGTCTAAAAGAAAACAAAACAAAACATTAGTATCAAACTGCATTGTGTTTTTTGCTTATTTTGCTTTAAGTTACAGTAAAATTTACAACATCACACAAAAATGTTTGAAAACTAAAAAAAAATTGAAGACACGAGTATCTTACTTGTTTATGGTTGGATTGTACTTTACTGATCTGAAATGAGAAAATAAAATTTTTTTTTTAAAAAAGAACCACAGCGTCAATAAAAAGAGGAAAAACATGATATTCTAGATAAGTTCCAGGTAGGGAACATTCATTATTAAAGTCACAGAAACAGAAAGTCACATGGCATGTCACGTGATCATTCGGTCTCGGATGACTCTTTCAGGTTTTTATAAATGGAAGCCGGTGCGGGCAAATCTTCAAATGTAACACACGGAATGTACACATTCATAGAGGCAACTTTATGTTTCTGGATCATATTGCACACAAATCGTTTTATGGAAATAACTCTGCATACAGCAATGATAACAGAACAACAGTGAATCAATGTTATTTCAATTTCAATGTCAGGTTTCATCAGTATTTTAATGTTGTTTCAATATTGATTTTGCATTGACATTTCAATCCTGACGATTCTGATGGATCAGATGAAAAATCAACATCGGTTCAATGTCTCCTTGCTATCTGGGGAACCACTTCTGTGGCAGAGCTGGCATGACTGTGAACTGTGATGTTTGATGTGTGTTGGCTCTCCTGCGCGCAGTAAAGTGTTGCAGACTTTATTTACAAAATTCCACGACACCCCCCGCCCTCCCACTGTGAACCTGAATTGAATATTCAGAAGACATTTGTTTAAATACTTCTAGAAATCTGAGCTGTTGGTGTGGTAATAATATTAGAGCTGTCAATTTTTCTTACTGAATCTCTACTATGAGTCATGTTACCTGAGATTAATTCTATGTTTAGCTGACAGCTGGACAAATGTGCTGTGTGAAGAATCAGATCTTAACTGCTTACATTTAAGGAGCCTGGTCATATTTAACTGAAATATGAACCAATGATTTTCTGATTGAAGAGAATCTAGTTCTCTGAAGAGAAGAGAATCTTTGTGGAAATTCTGTTTGACTTTTTGTTATTTTAATTCTTTTTTCCGTTTTCCAGAACAGTTCTCCACAGTCGCTGTCCACATGGGTCAGTGGGACCAAGAAGCACTCTGCACTCTGACCAGCAACATCCAGCAAGACCCAGAGAGCGTTTTTTATCTCCCTGCTGGAGTTTTTTGTTTGTCTGTGACTGGAGAGTCAGGTTTTTGTTGAGGCTGGAGGAAAAGCCTCACACTTGCAGAGGTAAGTCAGTTTGCAGAGATCCCTCCCACCCTGGCTTTTATGTGCTAGATTTCTTATCTGAAACAGTAATATTTCAGCGACTGCTGCTTATACCACAGGTTAATGCACTCTACAGATCCCTGATGGGAGAATCATCACCTCTGCCAACAAAGGAGCCTGGTGGATGTTTGTTTGCAGTCTGATGATGGGACATCATGCTCTGCATCTTCAAAGTTTGTCTCTTGATTATTATTCATACACAGTAATGTGAAGTATGCTCATATCTAGTATAACTGGACCAACCTGGTGCTCTTCATTTATGGAGGCTGCAGAGTCTGAATGTTGGATGTTGTGTATCTCGTGTTCTCTGGGCTTTGTTGTCCTCAGTCTTTTTGCAGGATCAGAAAACAAAACCAGGAGGCGCGTAAATTTTTCTTCTCCATGATGTTTCTTCAAATGTTTCTTCTGGATGATGATAAGACCGTGACACGGGATGCCACCTTTTGTCTTGTGATGAAGCAAAGCTCAGGAAGAAGTGTGATTAAATGGTACCCACATGTTGAGAAGGATGTACAGGGGCACCTGCAGCCAAATCCAAGCTTCAGGTTAGTTGTAGTTGCTGAATGCTATAGGACTGAGACAGCTGAGGCATCAAATGTTTGATTATATAGATGAAAAAGAGAAGTTTCTTCCCTGTAATTATCACTTCTTAAAATCTGTTGCAACTTCAAGTCTGTAACAGATATATTGGGTTAATATATCTGTTGCAGACTGCTCAGCATGCTGACAATATTTTTGTTCAATATTTAATTTCTTTCAGTTGCAATTGTTAAATAAAAAAAATATATATATTCTTATAATTTAGCAAACTAATTTATCAAAAAATATATATACATATATCTGTATTAGTTTTAATAAATTAATTTGACACCTGTATTTAAAATACCATATTGTATTCATACAGAATCAGTTTGGTAATATTGTTTGTCTGTTCACTGATTGCTGAAACTAAAAGCTACTTTGATCTGCTTAGATCTAAAGTCTCCAAAGTTGAGCTCTGATGTTTCTTCACCCTTGTGTGTGTGGTATGTGATTTCCTACATACTGGCAGAGCAGCAGTTTATGCTCACAGATGGTGACGGTTTGGAGAGACGGTGGTGTTTCCTCAGAAGAACCAGCAGAGTCACAAAGGACACCAGTCCATCTCACCACCTTGACTTGCTGACTGATGCTCGTCTGCACTGCACAGAGGAAATCAATTGACCGAGGTTTGTCCAGTGACGTGTTATGAAATGTATATTTGTTTTATGCTTACAGATATGTTTTTCTTGACAGAGGCTTTGCAGAGGTTAGAGAAGTAGAGAAAATATGTGCTTTACATTTTAATGTGATTTACTGGGATATTTGTTGCCTGATGTTCAGCAGGAATGGAGAAATAGAATCAAAGGTAGATGTTTTTGTAATGATGTAAGTAAATCTTAAATATTATGTATTTGCTTTGTTATATTAGGAGTGTTTCTGAGTTCCGAGTGAGGGAGAGAGGAGTCATCATCCAGTGACATGGATCAGTGAATACACTTGTCTCCCCTTTAAAGGAGATACTCTTTCAAATACACAAACATTTTTAAAGGACAAAAATGAACATCCCACTTTGACTGTAATACAAATATATCTTTGCATGTGTGTTTTCAAACTCTCAGATGGGCAGGAAATCAGTCTAACCTGTCAGAGCAGCATTGAATGGCCACCACACATGAGCATTTTCCTGCAACATTCAGCATCTGATCTGTCATCTGTGTGCTTCTGCTTTTGGTAAGTACAGTTACCCAACTACAGTAACTCTAAACACATGCCATCCATTTCTAACGGCCTGGTTACTTCCTGTCAGTTATTTTAGAAACCATGTGGTCACCTGACCTAACACTGTTTCTTCTTATTCCCCTTAATGTTGAAGTGTCAAATGCCAAACAGCTGGAGAGGAAACTACACCAGTGTACTGGGATGTTTCAGCAACACGTGCCAGATGCTGTTCCTTCATGGTGACATCACCAGAAACAGCCCCGCCCACCTCAGGACCTCGCCATTGATCATGATGATTATAATGATGACGGTGAGCGGAACTAAGACTGTAAAAATCTACGACCAGAATGTTTCTAACTGTTAATGAATACTGAGTTTTTGTCTGTGTTTTTTTTTTTTTCTTTTTTTTTTTTTTTTTAAATTGATGATAATTCGGTGAATATACTGCACTGCTTCTTTTTATTGCGTCTCACATTGCTTTAAGTTTTTCAGTGTCCAGTTATTTTTTACTGTTGTTTGAATTCTCTGTATGTTTGACCCTGTAGACTGTTTGATGGACTGCTTGTCTTCCTGTTTGTAACCGCCGCCTGTTTGTGACTAAAGATTTGGATTCCTGACTTTAACACAGCCTCTGCGTGTCCTCCCTTTGTGTCCTCTTCCTCTGTGAATGTGTTGCATGTGTCACAGATTCATTTTATTAACAGCTTTCCCACAGTGAGTTGCATCAGCATTCATTCACAGCACATTTCAGAAGGATTCAGATTAATACAGTGATCTTATAGTCAGAATTATCCTGACAGAATGCCACTGTAAATTATCTTTCATCAGGTAAATCTGAAAGTATTTCAAAGCAGGAGTTAGGAAGAATCATATTGGAATTAGGACTAACAATATGTACTTACAAAGTCAAAGTTTTCTAATTATGTTAGAATATTGGAAGAAAATCTACTTTTAGTGTTTTCTGTATATTAATTATACTGAAATAAAGACGGTGACCCTAACTGTACAGAACCACACTAAACAGCTGACAATCTAACAGACATCATTGGCCTGAGCCGTCATGCACAGTGAGTCTTATCCTTTGCTGTGAGAGTCTGACAAGCATGTTTCTGATCAGTTTGGAAGAAATAATATCACAATGTTGATCTTTTTTCAATATTCCTTCTCTTTTACAACATAAACTGTGATCAAAGCTATTTATGTTCACAGCATGTAATAATAGTGACAGTCCAGGGTAGGGATGCACCGATACCAATACTGGTATCGGGTATCGGGGCCGATACTGTAAAATGTGTGTGTACTCATACTCATAAAAGTTGACCGATACCATGAACCGATACCAACTTATTTCATTAATCAGAGGGTGGCTTGTCATTTCTGTTAAAGTTCTTTAGATTGGCCACTAGGGGGACATTCCGCGCTAAACAGGCACAGGGTTAGGCGAGAGAGACTGGCGGCTTCAGATAAAAAAGAGAAACTGGAGGCTGCTGTAGCTAGGCTAAACAAAATGTCAGCAGTGTGGAACAGCCAACTTTAACTCAGGTTTTGGAAAAGCGATGAAACATGTCAAGAGAAAATCCACGGGCAGTTAAAATAACAGAGGCTCGACTCATTTTATCGCTCTGGATGACCAGCCAATGCCGGCCATGGAAAACGTAGGATTGCACTGTCTTCTCAGCATACTCGAGCTGCGATATGAAATTCCCAGCTGCCCATACATCAGGGAGATAATGGTGCCAAAACTTTCTGAAGAGGTAAAGACAAGCAGTGTGTGCGCGATGTCAGTCCTCAGTTTAACGGCACAGTGGACTGATGATCCACGGGCAGATGGGGAGTTCGTTCGTCAATGCCAAATACTTTCGTTATTTTGTTTGTTTGTTTACATTATGGACACTCTGCAACAATTTAAAAGTTTATTTTATTCTCAAACCTAATTTGTATTTATTTTATTCCAAACAGAAGTGTTTATTTATTATTCTGAAAGCTCGAGACAGTGCCAATAGTTCAGTGATATTTTGTTGAATTACAATGTGGAGACTCTGCAATAATTTAACAGAAGTGCTTATTTTTCACTTGAAATTTTTTTGTGGTCATTTTTATTAAGATTAAATTTTTTATCGGCAGAAAATAAAATAAAACCTGTCTTCCAATTCATTGCATTTGTGTGTGTGTGTGGTAGAAGTATTGGTTTTTGTACTCTGTATCGGCAAGTACTCAGATCCAAGTATCGGTATCGTATCGGTTTGAAAAAATTGGTATCGTTGCATCCCTAGTCTAAGGCATTGTGGTCTGTTGAGCTAGGGTTAGGGTTAGCAATTCAGACATATGTAAACATTATTACTCTTGCTGGATATAACAGACACCTAGGAATTGGTATTATAATTCGATTTTCATGAAATATTCATATTCAGTATCGGTCCTTTTATATTATAACCACATATCCACCCAGGCTCATGGTGGGGCAGGGCTCTGTCCTGGGATGCTTGAGTGAAAGGTAATGTACACCCTGACCAGGTATCCAGTCTGTCACAGTTGTTTTCAATATTTGGTTCAAAAATATAAGTGAAAACAAAAATCCAACTAGGATTCTTGCATATGATGAATGAAGTCTGTCTTTGACTGTATTGTTCAGCTGATCCATCAAACCCCCAGCGGGTGAACCTTATTCATGACATAACACAGTAACAATGTAAAAAATTAAACAGCAACAGTCTAAATGTAAAATGCATTCTAAATCAGAATCAGAATCAGAAAGGGTTTTATTGCCAAATGTTGAACAGGTTTACAACATGAAGGGTGAGAAGGGTCAGCTGTGATCCGAGCTGCACGCCCCAGTGTCCTGGAGGTGTACAGGTCCTGCAGAGATGGGAGTCTGCAGCCAATCACCTTCTCAGCAGAGCGCACAACACGCTGCAGTCTCTGTTTGTCCCTGATGGTGGCTCCAGCGTACCACACGGTGATGGAGGAGGTGAGGATGGACTCGATGATTGCAGTGTAGAATTGCATCATCGTCCGTGTTGGCAGGTTGAATTTCTTCAGCTGCCTCAGGAAGTACATCCTCTGCTTGGCCTTCTTTATAATTATGGTGATGGTGGGCTCCCACTTTAGGTCCTGGGTGATGGTGGTACCCAGGAAGCGGAATGTGTCCACAGTGGTGTTGAGGGTGTCAGTCAGGATGATGGGGGGGAGTGGGGCTGTGTGCTTCCTGAAGTCCACAATAATCTCGACTGTCTTCTGGGCATTCAGCACCAGGTTGTTGTGGCTGCACCAGGACACCAGACGTTCAACCTCCCTCCTGTAGGCAGACTCATCCCCGTCCGAGATGAGTCCAATAACGGTGGTGTCATCTGCAAACTTGATTAGCTTGACAGACTGGTGGGTGGAGGTGCAGCAGTTGGTGTACAGGAAGAAGAGCAGAGGAGAGAGAGCACAGCCCTGAGGGGAGCCGGTGCTGATGGTCCGGGAGTCCGAGACGTTCTTTCCCAGCCTCACGTGCTGCTTCCTGTCCGTCAGGAAGTCAGTGATCCACCGGCAGATGGGATCAGGCACATTCATCTGGGAAAGCTTGCCTTGGAGATGGTCTGGAAGGATGGTGTTGAAGGCAGAGCTGAAGTCCACAAACAGGATCCTGGCGTAGGTTCCTGGGGAGTCCAGATGCTGCAGGATGAAGTGTAGAGCCATGTTGATAGCATTGTCTACAGACCTGTTGGCTCTGTATGCAAACTGCAGGGGGTCCAGGAGGGGGGCCGTGAGGGTCTTGAGGTAGGAGAGAACCAGGGGCTCAAATGACTTCATGACCACAGATGTCAGAGCCACAGGTCTGTAGTCATTTAGTCCAGTGATCCTAGGTTTCTTGGGGACAGGGATTATGGTAGACATGCCTGCAGTGAGGAGTTGAAAATGCCAGAAAACATTGGGGCACGCTCATTTGCACAGTGTCTGAGTGGCAGGAGACACACCGTCTGGGCCAGGAGCTTTCCGAGCATTCAGACTCTTAAACTGCTTCCTCACATCTGCTTTATGAATATGAAGAGTTGTAGTGGGAGAAGGTGGTGTGAAATCCTCCTTGGTGTGGGGTGTGGAGGGGGGTGTTGTAGGTGAAGTGTTTGATGGTGGTGATGGCTCTATGGAGGGGGGAGAGGTGGGGGAATGAGTGTCTCTATTGTTGGGGCCGTTGGAGATGTGAAGGCTGCTTGATGGCTCGTCAAAACAGCAGTAAAAGTTGTTAAGGGTGTTGGCCAAGAGCAAGTCATCAGTGGAGTGGGGGGTGTGACGGAGGTGTGGTCCCGGGCGCGGCTGCAGGGGAGGAGTGGTGCGGTGAGCTCAACGGGGCGGTGCTGGAGACGCAGGTGAGAACAGCTGATGGCGTTTTGGACTGATGATGGTTTCCTTCCCCTTTATAGTGAGACGGGAGAGGAGCGGAGGAGGCCTGGAAATCAGCTGAGACCGACAGCTGTCAGACTGTGGTCGGTCATAACAAAGGAAATAATAAATAAACTTGGCATCTGGAGACAAAGACCTGGGCGTGTGTGTGCCTGTGTGTAGTGCATTTCACAGGGGGTTTTAGGCTTGTAGTTGGTGATATTCCTAAAACTTTCCACACAGACGCCGAGTCATTCTCTGAGATCTGCTGTTGCATCTTCTCAGAGTGCTGATGTTTAGCAATGTCCTCTTCTTTAGTGAACCTGTACTTGGCCTCTCTGTAGCAGTCCATGTCTCTGCTTCTGAACACCTTTCTCTTTTCCAGCCACAGCTTTTTGAGTTTAGGAGTAAACCAGGGTTTGTCATTGTTATAACTCACCCTGGTGCGTGATGGCACAATGCTGTCCTCACAGAAGTGGATATAGGAGGTGACAGTGTCCGTAAACTCATCCAAGCTGTTAGAAGCAGCCTTCATTGTGTCCCAGTCTGTAGACTCCAAACACGTGCGAAGCTCCTCCACAGCCTCGTTGCTCCACAGTTTTTTAGTCCTCACGACAGGTTTGGAGAGCTTCAGCTTCTGTCTGTATGTGGGGATCAGGTGGATCATGACGTGGTCAGAAAGTCCGAGTGAAGCGCGGGGCACCGCACGATAGGCCCCGCTGATCGTGCTGTAACAGTGGTCCAATATCCTCTCCTATCTGGTCGGGCATTTAATATGCTGCTTGTATTTGGGAAGCTCTTGGCTCAGATTGGCTTTGTTAAAGTCCCCAAGAGCAATAATGAGAGAGTCCGGGAATGTCCGCTCCATGTGCAGTATCTGCTCCGCGAGGGCGCACTGAGCTGCCTGCACATCCGCATCTGGCGGGATGTAAACAGCGGCCAAGATGAATGGAGCAAACTCCCACGGAAAATAAAACGGTTTGCAGTGAATAAAAAAGTATCCAGAGCACCGCTCTTCCAGAGAGGAAGAGCGGTGCTGAGCAATCACTGTTACATCTGTGCACCAGCCACTATTAATGTAGAAGCAGACACCTCCACCTGTGGTCTTACCAGAGAGAGAGGCCTGCCGGTCCGCGCGCAGAAGATGAAAACCCTCCAACCTTAGCACGCAGTCCTGGATGTCCTCACAGAGCCACGACTCCGTAAAACATAAGACACAGAATGAGGCAAAGTCTCTGTTCATGCTTCTCAGGGCCAGCTTGTCCATCTTACTCTGGAGTGAGCGTACGTTGGAAAGGAAGATCCCAGGAAGAGCAGTTTGCAGTCCGCGTCTCCTCAGACGCACAAGTGCGCCGGCTCGTTTTCCTCTCCTTCGGTGTCTCACTTTCCTGATCAAAGTCTGTAGTAAATCTGCAGCAGATGCAACAAATATTGGAAGTAAATCCACAGGTGTTGTAGTCCTGCAGTTAAGAAGCTCTTCTCTGGTGTAAGAATATCCAGAGGAGTGCCCAGACACACAAGTTATGCACAAAAACAAAACTGAAGTACCAGGGCATCCATACGCGGCGCCATCTTGGTGGTTTATCATGGCAGCAACAATACAACAACAAATACACACATGTGAAAAATGTACAATAACAGGTCACAGCGGGGTGCGCCGTGCACATTAGTATATTTGACTGAAGCTTAATATGCTCTGATCTCATCAAATAAATGAAATCATACCTTTCTACTAAAACTGTTTCAGTTGTTCTCCACCTTTTCCTGAACCAGACCCTGCAGGATCCACTTAAGTGTCCCAGTCCTGGACCCTGTTTGTAACCAGGAGGATCCCAGGCCTGCTTATTGTTGATGTATTATAAATATTCTTCTTTTATTCTCATTAAATAAATATGTGTATAAATATTAGGACACTGAGGACACTCCAGAGCCAAGCACAGCAGTGGGTGACCAAAACGACAGCGATGACGAAGCGGGTCAGCCACCTACGACAGGGAAGAAGAGGAAAAGAGACAGAGATGATGAGCTGCTAGACCTCATCAGAGAGGACATGAGGCAGCAAAGAGAGGCTGAGGAGAGGAGAGCAGAGAGAGGATGGACCGACTGTTTTCACTTCTAGAAAGATTAGTTCCAAAATGAGTTAAGTATTGAGACATTTATTTATTTGAATATATTTGTTACATTGTTATATGTGTTGCATTAGTTTAAAGGTTTTATGTTATTAATAAATTGATTCAAACAAACAGTAATTGTCGCTGAACTCATTTGATTTACAGGCAGTTTTAACATGTATGAACATAACGCTTAAGTAATTAGTTACTGATTACTTTTTTCAAGTAACTTGACCAACACTGGTTGCCGCACAGCAAGAAGATCCCGAGTTCAGTTCCACCAGGATCCTTCCGTGTGGAGTTTGCATGTTCTCCCCGGGTACTCCCGCTTCCACCACAGTCCAGAGACATGCAATTAGTGGGGATAGGTTAATTGGAAGCACTAAATTGCCCATAGGTGTGAATGTGAGTGCAATTGGTTGTGTCCTGTCCTGTGTTAGCTCTGCGACCTGTCCAGGGTGTACCCTGCCTCTCACCCTACGACAGCTGGGATAGGCTCCAGCGCCCCCGTGACCCTGAAAAGGATAAGCGGAAGTGAATGGATGAATGAGCAAGTCATGGTTTTACAACCAACTGAAGGAAGGGATGAGTTCATCAAGAGTGAAACTTTTTGTTTCCAGGAACTAGCGTCTAGGACTCAAATAAACTTCTATATCTTCATTATTCAAAGTCCTTAAACCAAAAACCACAAACCTAGTTTGCCACCAAGTTATGTAACAAATGATATTGTCCCTAAGGAAAATATTTGTTCTCTGTATATTCTGTACATAGACTTATGAAAGATGGTATATAAGCTTTAAAAGGTTTAGTTTTGTTTTATTCTGACCATGGCTGCCCTCTTATGGTCAGAGTTCAGCTCCATCACTGATGAAGCTGAGAAACTTTAGCTTGGAGAACTATAAATACTGAATTTATATTTAAGAGCAACATATTGACAGATCTTTACTTGTTACAGAAAAAGACTTTGCAAGAGTGCATTCAGGAAGTAAAATGTAAGTAGGAATGAACATATGAACACATGACTGTAGAATAAGAGATGATCCAAAAATCTGTTACATTTAAAAAAAAGTAATCTATAGATATTGTATTACATATCATTCACGCTTTCATTTTCTATCAAATATATTGGTACAAAAGTGGATGCCCTTATTGAACCTCACAATAGTTTTAAATAATGAGGTAAGTTATGTAGAAATAACCTATTCGAGGTCAGCGTTCAGACTGATCCAAACAAACTGATTCTGGTTTTTCTCTACACCGGGCTATTTGATGTTTTTGATTTGGTCATCTCAGGAGCAACGCTCTCGCGGAGGGACCACCCATCTGGTGGTTTTTGTTGTTGTTACTTTCATGTCAAGAGAAAGCCAATCAGTGTGTATAAAATGATTCATTTTTGTCAATTCATTCAGTTTTTTAAAGTAGCCCAAATTTAGAACGAAAGGAAACAGATTGTAGTTAGAAAGAGTAATTAATGGATACTTAATGTTCATTTCTTTTGTATTAGTCTGACATTATTTTTGTGTAAACACAAAGTACTTAAGTAAAGAAACCTGTTTATGACCATGCATTTCTTCATGTTGTTCTGCACATAATAAACTTCAATTCCAAACATTATTTTTAAACTTCTGATTTGCTTTTTACAAACACTTTACAGTGTGTGTGGTAAGTTTTACAGAAACGCAAGCAGAGATGATGCCTCTCTTTTCTAGATTCACAAAACAGCTTCCTTCACTAGATCAGATTAAAACATACAGTTTGTGTGTCTGTGAAGGTTCTCAGTTGTCGTAGTCTAAGGAAAAAAGAAAAGCATCTGGACTACTTTAAGCTACAGAAAAAAGTCCAGACACTTTTCTTTTCAAGCTCCTTAGACATGTAATTTGTACTGCTTATCTGAACTATACATGGAGAGCTTCACTTTTCTGCTCTCCTTTCTTGATGAAGAATTGCAAACATTAAAAATATTAAGATATTTGTATTGGCTGAGGACCACGTGTCTCTGAAAAAAACTGTTGTTCATTTGCTCAGAAACACAGGCCGCAACTTGGTTTTTAAAATATACATTTTAAAACAAACCCTTTCAATATCTACAGCTATAAATAAAAATAGTAATCAGAATAGAGTGCTCGTGAAACAGCCCATAAAGCTATTAGATTTAGACACTTGGTTGCTAATCTGAAAATGCGGCTGAACCTGCACCTGGTTAGCTTGCCCAGTCGATTGGATCGGACATGATCAGAGCTGCTGTCCACTCTCCATTATTGTCAAAGTTTTCCTTGTTTTTATGAAAAGACAGACTCTACTGTGGTACAAATTTTATTCATGTCTATTATTAGATTTGACAAGCAAGCAGAGCTGGTCTTGCTTGTCCTGACAAAACATCACAGCCATACATACAATATCTACAATGCTAGCATCACTATTCTGTCTGTATCTCTACTAAAAAGGTATAACATGAGGGTTATATTCAAGCGAAACAAGCCAGGACACCATTCTGTTATCTTTAGTGATGAGCAATCAGTAGCTTGTTACTGAATAATGATAAGCATATTAGTGCATATTACTGTTCATGTGCTGCAGCCTGGAGAAGCTTCCAGTACAAAGATACTTACTCAGTAATAAGAACATAATGACATCCCATGGCTGCTTACACACTTACATTACTTTCTTCTTCTTGTCCTTGTGATGCATTCGAGGTGCAGATCTCTATAAAGTCTAATCATGGTATAAACTGCTAGGCATCTAGCTAGAAGAGTTAACTGAGTACAGAAATCTTGTATTATTCTCCTCCTCCTTTAACAATACCTGTAAACATGTGGGACATAAAAACACCACTTGGAGAACTTTGGGAGATGACTCTTTTGCTCTTTGTCTGATGAAGAGTTCTATCTGCTCAACTGTTTTGTTTTTCTTTTGCCATTTATTTATTTAGTGTTTTCAGTTGGTGAACTGTCTGGCCTGCAGGCAGGACACTTCTGGGCTTCTTAGTATGAACACATTCTGTTTTAATAGCTCCAAGATTCAAGATTTTTATTTGCCATTTGCGCACAGGACCAACCGTCAATGCACATTGGAAGAGCTCCTCAGGTCAAGTTACATTTTTACAAGGTAAAAACAAAGCAACTCAAAAAAGAAAATAGAAATATTGCAAAGAATGGAGCAATTATAGTATTTACTATGTACAAATACACACTAAAGAGAGGGTGGTAATACAGATCCTAGAATTGCACACAGAATATTGCACATTTTCACAAATCTGTTTGTTACTATATTGCACATTGTGGGTACCTAATAATTCTTTCCGCTCTTTTTTAGCAGCGTTGCGTGTACAGCGAGTACATGGAAGGATGTTTTGTACCTATGATCCTCTCTGCAGACCTGATGACTCTTTGCAGAGCCCTCCTCTCTGCCTCTCTGTTGCTGTGGTGTTGAGAGTCCAGCTCAGGTCTGATGTGACCTGCAGTCCCAGGGATCTGTGGCCATTGGCCCTCTCCACCTGTGTCCCTTTGTTGATAGGAGGCTGCAGGGGAGCGGGGGGTTCTTCCTGATGTTCCTTGGTCTTCTCTGTATTGAGGATGAGGTTGTTTTCCATACCATAGGCAAGCACGCTGTCTACCAGGGTCCTGTACCCAGACTCGTCCCCCCGCTTGATGAGCCCCAGGATGGTGGTGTCATCAACATATTTGATGAAGATGGAGTTTTCCTGGGTGGAGACAAAGTCATAGGTGTACAGGCTAAAGAGTTTGGGGCTGAGGCAGCAGCCCTGTGGAGATCCTGTGCTGATGGAGAGCTCAGCAGACATGCGTCCTGTGGAAGCAGATTTCTTTTCTCATGTATTAATCACGTATTTAATCATATCACATTAGTTATAGTAATATCACTTTCTCACTTTACTATAGTAAGAGCACTCCTGTCACCAGTTTGGATGCATATGGAAAGTTAACACAGTGAGGCCATGGTAATGGGTGACGTTGAACAGATAGTGGGACTCCTTCTCCTTATCAGGGATGTAAATCTTTAGGTGACGGCCAAGCGGAAAATAAGGTCATAATTCTCTCTGTGAGGGAGGAGGTATAACGCATCCCTTTAAGACCGGTCTAGTTTTGCGTAACTATTTTAAATCCCTGTAGAACTGCAACCACATAAGCTAGCGCAATAATTTTTTTTGGATATGAAACTGGGGGAGTTGTACTTATATCTTATGCCATCAGCTTGTCCTAGGCATCAGCGTAACTTTGTGTTAACACATAGTGAGTGAGAAAGGTGACTGGAAAGGAAAAACTCAATGCATCATGGGAATCCCCCGGCAGCCTACGTCTATTGCAGCATAACTAAGGGAGGATTCAGGGTCACCTGGTCCAGCCCTAACTATATGCTTTAGCAAAAAGGAAAGTTTGAAGCCTAATCTTAAAAGTAGAGATAGTGTCTGTCTCCTGAATCCAAACTGGAAGCTGGTTCCACAGAAGAGGGGCCTGAAAACTGAAGGCTCTGCCTCCCATTCTACTTTTAAATACTCTAGGAACAACAAGTAGGCCTGCAGAGCGGGAGCGAAGTGCTCTAATAGGGTGATATGGTACTACAAGGTCATTAAGATAAGATGGGGCCTGATTATTTATTATTTTTTGAGTTACTTTAAAAAACTAATTAATCACTAATTACTAATTACTTAGTCAATATTGTATTTAAAATACTTATCTAATTACTGTGTCAGAAAAGTAACTTAATTACTCAATAAGAAATTTAACTAAATACTTTTTAAAACCTTGAGTGGGCAAACAATAGAAATTAAACTCTTTAAATAATAAATACATTTTTTAAAGACGGAGACTCTACAGCAGTGATAGCATCTCTTCCACATTGTAGCCTGCAATCATTCTTTAAGCTCACCTTCAGACGCTTTCTATGCTGCTGAAGTAAAATCAGGTTTTGCTGCTTAGCAGGAGTTGCTGCGGTGTTCTCCATGGATGATGAACAAGGATCGCTCAGAAGTGTTCGTCTATGCTCTCGTGTCAGGCGCTTCAGTACGTTACTCGTGCTATTAACAGCGGCCATAGTTTTTTCTCCCCAGGACATAGCTTACATATTACTGTAATGTTCTTGTCTGCTTGCTTCAGAAAAGTAAAGAGACGGGAATATGTCCATTTCATAAAACAGCCACTCGCTTCAGCCGAGTCCGATAGCTTCCGCTTTAGAATATGACTGTGCAGCAAACTGGCGCCAAATGACGCACAGCTGCACTACAGCGATGTTAAAGAGCAGAGTTTACTTCTACGTTTAGAAGACGAATTATTGAAATTAAATAATGATATTCAGCGAGTTTAATTATTTTACAATGTGACGCAAGTACATTGTAAGTAACTGTAATTAAAATACCTAAAAATGAACAGTAATCAGTTACTCTACTTTTTCAGTGGAAAAGTAATTTAATTATAGTAACTCATTACTTAGTAACGCATTACACCCAACACTGGTGTTGCAGTTGAAGTGAAACGCTCATAAGTGGGAGGAGCCTTGCCTGGCAGAGCTGCGACGTGACGCCCATCATGCCCAAAACTGCCTGGATGAAAAGAAAGACAGAAAAAGAAACAATGCAAGGTCAAAAGCCAAACCACCAAGATGCATGTATCACCTGCGGCCGGCACGGACGCTGGCACAAGAACTGCCCTGACCGAGACCAGACTCAAAGTGGACAACGCGATGACCAGCAGCAGACTGAGGGGAGGGGGCAGGACTCCAGGAGATGCTTCAGGCTGTCTGTGTGTGTTTTTGCATCACTTCCTTGATGCAAAAACACACACACACACACACGCTGACGCAATGAAGAATGCTTTAATAAAAAGTGCTCATGCTGATACACAGAACAACACACACACTGTTGCAAGAAGCCATTGAACATTTCAAAGGCATTTCATGCCACAGGACAGGCTAGATTCTCATCCTCAAAGACCCCACACACCCTCAACACAGACTGTTCACACTTCTGCCCTCAAAACGAAGGTTCAGACGTGTGAAATCCAGACTCAGCAGCTCCTTCTTCCCCGCTGCCATCAGACGCTGGAACAGCTGACCGATTTTAACAGTAATCATTTTTGCACATCAGGTCATCTCACATATCAAACCACAATGTTAAGCTCATAGCTCTTTGCACATAAATCTGTTTAACACTTCAATTTTATTTATTCATGCTATTTGTATTTTATCTTATTTGTACATAGTAACCAGTATCTGTGTCTGACAGCAGAGAAAGAATTTAATTGTACAGAGAAATGTTTTTTCTTTGTGCACATGACAATAAACGCTTTGAATCTTTGAATCTTGAACTTGACCGACAACAACGATCTGTCCTAAAGCGATGTGTATACTTAGTCGTCAATGGACTGTTTCCACAGGACTGTGGAAGCGCTGGTATGGCTTCTGTCCTGTGGGGACAGGCAGGAACACTTTGTGTGTTTGAAACTTTTCCCACATTGCTGACATCAGTGTCTCTCCAGTGTGGATAAGCAGGCGTCTCTCATCGTGGCTTTAACCCCTTGAACACATTGCTCACATCGATCTGGCTTTTCCCATCCAGTGACAGATTGATCTTCATTACTTTACTAGAAAAATGAGCTGTCTGCTTACCTGTCCTGGTACAACCACACAACAAGGTCCACTGTGAGCTGTTGTTTCGTTTAGCATTTCACACAAAGCCTACAAAGCAACATACTTTTACTTTAATGGCCTGGATGTTTCTCATGTTTTAAACTTTCTGCATATTCTGTTGTTTTAATTTCGGCGTACCTGCTCGAGAGGAATGAAATACACACAAAACACATGAAATCAAATGTGAGTTTTAGTCCAATTTATTTGTTTAATTATCACATCACTAATTAACAAGTAATCACAATAAATTTTTTTCCAAACCGAAAAATAAAATTCAAATTATGAAAAACAAACACACACACGCAAAAAACAAAACAAAAACAAAGAGGTTCTTCAAATGACAGAGTAAGTCTACCTAACACATCCCATAGTTTTTCAGCATGCTCTGCAGGTACAGTAGGTGTTTGTTAGCTAGTGTTACACTTGCATGTCAGGTGTGAGTGTGGCAGCGTTCGATGAAGCACTACGAGGCTCCTTGGACAGATTTCAGAGGAGCTTTTATTAAATAAGCCAAAATGTTAGCTACGGTTCATTTTCTCAGCCTCAAATAAGAACGTTTTAGGGTGTCTGCCCTCTGAGTGCCGTAACAGAGCGGCTAATAGGCTTTGATATGCAGAATGTCCAAATGACAGGTCTGTGTGTGGACCTCTGTGCTCACTGTTATGCAGTGGCATGTGATTCAGGTGCATTAGCTTCATTCCCATTTAGCTTTATTCTTTTATTATATGAACCTGCAGAGGTCACTGTATCCTTACAGAAACGTTTCTCATCTCTTAGGACTGGGCTTGCAAGCATGATTTCATAGTGTGCAGACATACATGTGCGTGCACTATACATTTTGTTAAAAAGGCTGCAGTTAAATAATTAAGCATATATACGTTTCCTGTTCAATATTTCTAAATCGAGCTGCTGCCACAACTCCAAATAAAATCATCTGCTATAATATTTGAAAGACTTGAAGAAGTGCTGCACTGGGAGACTCAATTCTGGGCGAGATGCAGTCTGTAAAAGTGGCTGTGATAAATTTGATATTTTACACCCTCCAATCAGACGAGCACGCCCCCCACAGAGCTACAGGAGCCCATACGTTATGTCTTTACTGCACTTATAGCTCAAAAGACATTCTTTACTTCGGTGGCCCCTTTCAATAAAAACAGGTAGACCTTTTTATTTTTGCAGTTCTTAAAAACAGCCATAATAGTTATGATGCTTCCTTAAGCTTCCCCACCAACCAACCCTGCTTGGTATCTACGTTGTTTACTTCTTATATTTTAGGGGCCATAAAGAGGACTACAGAGCACATCTCTACACCCGTGTTGTGGTAAGTAGAAACTCTGGGAGAAAAGCAAAGCTAGAAGAAGTTGGGACAGGCACAAGGAAGCTTTTTGCTAGGAGACAGCTGCTGCGGCGCAAACAAAGCAATTCAACTGCTTGATGACAGCTTTTATTAACGCGCCACCATCTGCATGTGAAATATTCCCAAAGACATTGGTTGACTTCCCGTCCCTGTACTTCTGTTAAAAATTAGCAATGACTAAATCAATTAACAGCTGAAGAAGAAGAGAGAGGGCATTCATACTACTGCAAAAGCTCACTCAGAATGAAGGATCACTTATTCCTCATTATTTCCACTCCATAACAGTCAACCCTCGCTGATACACTCAAGCTTTAAGGTGCTAATTAAAGTCATCAGAGCTTTTATACAAATCACTGATTTTAGCTTGCACTGAAAACCTCTGTGTTTCTGTAGCTGGATGCTATTGCTACGAAGCTGGATTAGCATTTTGCTTTTTGGGAATTTTGCTACATTTGACAAAAACAATGACTTTGCAAACACAGACTGGAAACAACTGTGTGAGTAGTTCAAACGTAAGTACTGTTCTTCAGAAAACTGTCGGGTATACCTCAAACATTTTGGCAGTTACACGATGAGTTTCACCTCGCGGCGTCACAATGTTAGCTTAGATTATTGTGGCCAAAAGGATTAACAGTACTATTTCTTATTGTGATATCAACAGAAAATTACAAACAAACCTCTCATGCTAGTGAGGTAACATTTTCAAACATGGTAGCTACTGCTAGCTACCAGAAGCTTGTTAGCTTCTGGTAGCTACTGCCATCTACCAGAAGCTTGTTAGCTTCTGGTAGCTACTGCTAGCTACCAGAAGCTTGTTAGCTTCTTTCAACGCATTGTTTTGGTTTTATAATTTGCTGTTTTACTTCATTGTCATGAACCCTGTTTTCAGACACAACAGCAGACAGCTGTTTGCAGTTTAAGAAAAAAGCACCAGATGGGAGGCAAGTACAGTTAGCAGCTGAGTGGTGAAAAAAGCTAGCCGTTAACTGTAGCATGTAGCAGCTAAAGAGTTGGTTGAGTCGGAGATGAAAAGAAAATGCTGTTCTTTTATTAAGGTAAGACGTATTACATGGACTGAAAAGGGCATGCTACGTTTGCTAACACGTTCCCCATCCTAACTTTATGAGATGATGTTTTGATCTATCATATTTTCATTTGCCAGTCAGTTAGATGTATGGTATCAGTGTCAGATGATACCCAGCCCTTGTTATATTACTTTAACGACTGCTGACAGAATCAGTTTGACAAAGCCAAAAGAGCAAACAAACAAACAAAAGAAACCCTCTTTAAATCCTGACAGTGGCTGACCTGTGTGTGTGTTTGAGCCACAGAGTTGGTGCATACAAATCTGTGGTCAGCTGTGAAATTCAATCATGATTTTAAAAAGGGGAAACAAAGATTACAAACTGGTTCTTCCTCTCTGTTTCCTTTAAAATATAAATCAGCTAATCTCGACACGTAAATTGACCAAACCACAACACTTTGATAATGGACATCAGCCTTTAACCTAGAGTCATATTATCTGGCCATGCATTACAAAGGCAACATTTGATTACATTGCTACAATAGAAGAGGATAAAGCCGCATCGTCCCCGCTGCTGTTCCAACAGGACACAGGAGTGTCAGCTGAAGCTTTAGCCAAATGCCAAACAACATGCTACCACGATCCTCATAGAAACACCTGAATGGGACAAGAAGCACTACCAGGAAAGGGCCACTTACAGGATTTCCTTTTAACAGCAGCACCAGGTTTCTCCAGGCATTTCCTTTCACTTCCTCTGAGCAGTTTTAGGTCAGAGCCTGGGTCAGCCTCATTCGCTGTACTTCAAAATGACAGGAGGCACATACGATACACACAGCTCCTTCGACTTCAGACATATTTCATATTTCCTCATCCACATTTGGGCTGCAGACTGAACTTCATCTTCCTCTATTACGTTCAGGTTACAGGCTTCTTGCTATTTTGCCATTAATAAAAAAACAACCCTTTTCACGCTTCTAGCCACGCCTGCTTTTTCAACTTCCTCTCTCCCTCTGAATCTCTTTCGTCACTGTGTGTCTTGGTTTACAAAAACCTGTGCGTGTTTCCAAGGTTTTCTGATCAGACAAAAAAAAAAAAAAACAACCGCCTGTTGTATTGCTTATGCAGGAAGACACTATAAATAAATACAACTTTGTTTTAAAATCAATGAAGGAGGAGGAAAGGAAAAAAAGAAAGACGCAAGAAATAAGATGAGCAGAACACCAAAGCTCATTTTTACACGATTTGTGTCACTCAAACACATCATCACAAACACAGAGAATAAAGAGTTAAACAGCCTACACGTTGTCTAGCTTTATTTTGTTTGTCGGCGCGTTTATGGTAAGTGTTGCTGAAGAGAGAGGAGGAGACGGCGAGATGAGTTACTATGATGTCACTGAAGCAGAGAGTGAGTGGATGCAGGTAACAAACAGCCCCTAGAGTCACAAAGGAAAGAGAAGCCAGGGTGTCCATGCTGTTTAGTAGATGAGTGATTTGCTGCTGACGCCTGTGGGTGCGGACGATACTGGGGGAGGGTGATGGAGAGCACAGTCTGCCACAAGGCTGTGGGGTGACGAGGATCCAAGCAAAAACCTTACCGTGCCCTCGTTTCCCCTTCGCCTCTCACCAGGCACAGTCTACAGTCACTCAGCCAAATCTAGCAGGGCGAGGGTGACGGCGCACAATCAGTGTGAGAGGAAAAGCATGATGGAACTACTCGATGGGTTAAAATGTAGCAATAGCAGGTTAGAGATATTAAGAGGGGTCACAAAGGTCACGATCCCTTTAAGGAGCTGCTGCGGTCGACCCCCTGGACCTCCACCTGGAGCTGCAGCGAGGAGGGGGCGGAGGGGGAGCTGACGCAGCCGACCGAAGCCAGCGACTCGATGAGGGAGACACTACGAGTTGTCGGTTGTTGTTGGTGGTAGTTGGTGTGTAGGGAATAAGAGGAGCCGTGTGGGTGGGGTCTGTTACTGTTGTTGTCCTGTGGGGCTAGCCAGGTGACGATGTCGGCGCCGTGGTCCGTGCGAGAGCGAGCATTCTCGCGGAAGTTGAGCTTGAAAGACTCAATCTAAAGCAGAAATGTTTGGGGGGGAGGAGGGGAGGACAGGTAGGGAGAGGGGGAGAGAACAAGAACAAAGAAGGAAGACGGGAAAGAGAAGGTGGGAGAGGGGGAGGCGGTGACGTTGAGGGGGGGAGTTGAAATGAGGAGGGCAGAGGGACAGCAGAATTAGATGCCTGTAAGATAAAAGATGATGTGATCAGGAGCTTTGGACTGCACACAGCACAACAATCAGACACTCGGCTCGGCAGGACAAGCAGATCCAACCTTTCCTGCCTCCTCCTGGTTCACTATGTGGGGATCCACCCAAACTGACACACCAACATACTTACTTGTCTCTGGGATGTGTGAGTCCAGAGCCTGGGGCTCCTGGAGGCCCTCACTATGACAGGGAGCCCCGTCCTTCAACCCATTCTTCAGGGCAGCGGGGCCCCCGGCCTGCCCTGGCTCGGAGCCTGGGGCCGGGGCCGGGCTGCCACTCAGGGGGTCCCCACTCCCCTCTGTTGCCTCCTGTGCCCCCTCAGCCTAGAAACACATAGCAGGATGTGTCAATTGGTGGGGATGGAACAACCTGGCTCCAAATCTCCATCATCATGACTGAGACGTAAAACTATACGTTTGAATTATTATTAGAACTTTTTTGTGAACGGCAACATGAAGTTCTTCAAACATCAGTTTATGAGTAATTTATTTACACATTTTTGGATGACAAGAATTTGACTAATGCAGCTAGAAGGATGTGGAGCCAGACTGAGGTGAGGTATGGAAGCTCTGAAAGGTTCAGCCAGAAAAACTACTTGTTAGTGATCCACTTTCTACGTCTGACCTACATTGCTGTCTCACGACTTAAAAACAGGTGGAAATAACCGATTTTGCCAGGAAATTCTGTAAAATAGTCCTCAGACTTGTGCAGGTTAGCATCTTCAGTGAAGGACTGAACTGGGTCTCCCCAGCAGGTGACTTATTTTCAGATGAAGGGAATCAATTCACGAGTGGAACCAGACGTGTGCTCGTCCTTTCCCCCAAAGATTCACCAGGTTATGAACCTGAAATTGTCCCTGATGACTGTCAGTGAGGACTCCACTGCAGTGTCCTGAGGCGTGTTAATGTGTGCAAACAGCTTCAGGAATGATCTCGGCAAAATCCTTGTTCACCTGTTCCCCAGTGCTGCACTCTGAGGTAGAGCTACTGGATCAGTAATGGAAAGTGGATCCTTTCCCCTTTGGGTGGGACCTCAGAGCTTTCATAGTGGAAAAGAGATGGAAATACAAAAGACCCAAAAAACAACAACTTAAGAATACAATATTACAAATAACATCTGAGCATGCCCAATGAATGCAATGATAGAAATACAACTGAAAGTCAAACTCATCACCGAACAAAGCTGATGTAATGTGAAGGACACGTCTCTACAAAGTGCCAACATTAGCTTCTCCCAGTTAATCCTTCTCCTCTCACACAAGTTCTTTTATAATAAGGTTAAAGGTCAACCCAACAGAGCATTTCACTCTCACACTGCAGCCTTAGTCGTGGGTCCTACAGTTTTTGAAGTCGAGCTCTCAGCTTTCCTCTTCTGCTCCCAGTTTGGATCCATGAGCAGACTGTTGCTGACTGTTGATTTGGAGCTACTAATAAAAACTGAACTGTGTGTGTGTGTGTGTGTGTGCATTGTAATGAAGGAGCACATCACACAGAGCAGTAATAGACACTAAACATGGGATTGTGCAACAATAAGAAAATGCAGAACCCGTCGGTCGTTGAAAAGGAGAAAAGGTTCAGGTTCTGCATGAATCTGGATTCTGCAGATGTAGATGGTGACACAGGATGGAAAAAGGGGAAACTGTATCCTTTCATTCCTTCCAAAATAAAGATACATTTTACAAAACTGTGCAAATCAGTGCTAAAACTCGGCTCTCTTATTTTGATGTTTGTTCTATTTGTAGCAATGATCACGAAGATCACGATGAGCGGGCAAACTAGTGAATGAGGATGAAGATGTGACGATGTGGTGACCATGAAACACAGACAGGCTGCCATAGGCTGAGGGGACAGGTGACATCATTATCATTTGATGAACTGGTGAATTTATATCCATTCTTTTATGTAACATGAACATTTTGAATGTTTTCAGTTTTTATTAAAGAATCCAAAACCAAAAAATGGGCCTTTTATCTGTCACGGCTGCTTTCTGTGTCTCTGCTGGGGGAGCGCAGACGCTTTCACAACAGGAAGCTCAGGAGACAGGAAGCTGGCTGCAGGGAGGAGGGTTCGAGGCCGGTGTGTGAGGCCATCCCAGCACCTTACATGTCATTACCAACACAGAGGCCGAACAAGACCAACGGAAAAAGCCAGAGTCTTCTTTTTTTGCCCTGATACACAAGTAATCCCACGATGTAACGCATTTTTAAACACTAACATGCAGACGCATGCAGACCGGAAGGAACTGAATTCACAACAGCGTCCTTCAGACAGAGGTCAGGGTTAGAGGGCGATGCTGCGAGACATCAGATGCAAAGCAGTTTTAGAAGATGTCACATGTCAGTGATTTTCAGGATGGGATTTTTTCATAAATTATTATTTTATTCTGATTATTCTTCTGATGAAATGATCCTACATCTGTGAGAGTGAAGCCAACACAATCCTGAAGAAGCAGGTTTGGTCTTTTTTAAACTTAAGTTCACTTGTGACTGTTTATTGAAATGTCCTTGCTTCGCCTGTGAGGAGAAGTTGATTTATGTCGACTTGAGCTCCCAGAACATAAACTCCACAACAGTTGTTGTTCTACAAGCTACAAGCAGAGTTAGCCTTGAGACCAGGGCTGATGCTCCTGCCTCAAGTCTTACTTCTGGATTCATATCTGCCTGGATCCTGTGCCCACTGACAGTTACAGCTCACACAAAAAGCTGTGAAACTGAACTGCAGCTTTCATACATAAGGTTAAAAAATCTATATTGTTCTTATTTTATTCATTTATCATAAGTGTCGTTGGTCTCATGAGGGATTCAGAAACACGGGTGCAGTCGCTTCATTTTAATACCAAGAGCTTTTTCTCCACCGTTAAATGTGGATGAAATCAGCAGGAAACTGTGTGTCACAAACATCAGTGTGTCAGTTTGCATGATTGAAATATTCTCTTTATTTTGGGCCTTCAGAGGG